>NC_054376.1:22701576-23004076 GCF_017654675.1 Xenopus laevis | reverse complement strand
GAGCATGTGCAGTGAATATTCCAAAAAGAAGATGGGGAGCTACTGGGGCATCTTTGGAGACACAGATCTTTACTGTTAAAGGGCTGTGGTTGCCTTGGGCTGGTACAGAAACCCAAAGCATAATGTACAACATTTCTACCTACTTCTTTAGTTAAGCTTTAGTTCTCCTTTAAAGCTACTGCTCCTGTTTATCCTTAGCCAATTATTGTGGGTTTTAGTGCACGAAAGATGGAAGCTATTGACACATTGGCATATATAGGCAGTTATAAGGTACTACCCCAAACATCCAAGAGGGGAAATACAGTATGATAAGATTCATATGTATGATTGGAGCACAGACCTTCATAAGTTCCACTCTTACCAGGGTGGTCAACAAAGGAGTTTTCCTGTTCTCCCTCTGTCTACATGGATTTCCTACCACTCTCTAAAACAGGGTTTCCCCAACCTTATTTACCCATGAGCTAAATTGAATTGTAAAAAGAGTTGGAGAGCAACAGAAGCATAAAAAAAAGATCCTGGCAGTGTGGGGGTGTCAAATAAGGGCTGTGATTGGCTATTTGGCAGCTGCTATGTGGACTGGCAGCCTACAGGAGAGTCTGTTTGGCAGTACACCTGGTTTTATGCAAATAAAACTTGTCTCCGAAACCTGGAATTCAAAAATAAGCTCCTGCTTTGAGGCCACTTGGAGCAATAGCATCATGTTATTGCTGAGCCACTGGTTGGGATCACTGGTCTAAAACATACAATGGAGGTTAACTGGCTATTGTTGAAACTGACCATAGTGTGTGTGAATTTTTTTTTTTTTTTTTGTCTCTTTTTGAACCCTTTGAGTGTTTGAATGCCTACATTATTTTTACTAAGGATTTGCTGCTCCCTATGCTGAGGTTCTGGGGCTGGTGCAACTGGATCACTTTTTCTGTTGGTCAGATTTTTTTGTGCCCTTTTTCTTTCTAGAATTTTTTTTTGATGTTACTGTTCCTTTAAGCCTCAGCCTACATGCATCTAAAAAGACCTAAAATTAAAGGAGGACATATTGTATATAAGCGGAGTCCACTGAACCTTGAAGGCTGCTAAAACCAGTGTGTACATTACCTTAAAGGACAAATAATGCTGTGCCAGGAGTCACATGAATAGGTAGTTTATTTGATTAAACCACTGGATTGGTATGCGCATGACTGAATGGTAATATTAACCATTAAATCATTTATACCAACACCATTGTGCCTGTGGTTTTCTCTTTATGTTGAGTGATTATTTTGCCCATTAAAAGGGTTATAGCCCAGGGAACTGTGTGTATGTATTGTTCCCTCTCTAGAGTGTTGCCAGATAAGTGAAATAGTAATAATTAACAGGCAATAAGTGAGAGAACTGCAGCTAGAAGAATTCTCTGTAAGCATGGGTATTCAGAGAATCCTAGGGAAGAGGGGAGTCTGATGGGCATAGAGAGGGAATTCCAGAGCATGGGCATGGCACAAGCGATCTCTCAGAGCCAAGAGAGCAGGTGATGCACGAGGAAGTCAATAGGAAATTGTGGGCAGAACAAAGAGAACATTGTATTTTATCTCATCACTAAACTTCCTCTGTTGAATTCTACGCATAAAATTTTTCTTCTTCAGCCTTTTCCAGTGGAACGTTTGGCATATGGTTGTGGTTTGTTGTTATTGTGGTATTGCAATGGGTTTAGTGGTGCTTTTATGTTCCTATTTACTGTGTTTTACTATATTTAACAGATGCACTTTTTTCCCCCACACACACCTTTCTGCCTAAAACTGAAGCTGGTATAAACTACAATATGAAATGTTTCCATTGTTACAACACTGATACCATAAGGAAACATTTTAGGTTGGTTTTGGATTTTTATTTGCAGAAAAGTGTACTGGGTAATAGAGTGGAGGGGTGCATAGATACTATTTCTTAATGAATATTTATTAAAGGGGACCCGTCACCCAAGAAAATCATTCAAACTCCTATTTTATCACATTAGTCAAGCAACATTAACTTTAATTACACAATATAAATAATTTGAATCTTGTTTCCTTCAGTCTGGGAATTCATAATTATGGCAAGCAGGCAGGAGCCATTTTGTGGACACTGTTATTAGGACAAGCCTTGTATCATCTCAGAATCTTGTTTGTGCACCAGAATGGGGGACCCGATGTCCATCCCCATGCCCTGGCTATACAATTAAATGGTGAAGAGAACTGGGGGAATGTGGGGAGAGCAGTGACATCTAGGAAGTGCTGAATGGAAAGTGAAAGTAATTGTCTGCCTTGCCTCTATGCCCATGGCATAGAGGATGAGCAGACAATATTTGATTGACAGCTGAGTTTTTTGAATGAGTTTACAACAGCTATGAATGCTTTAATAAAAAATAGAAATTGGATTTCATGTTTAATTTGAAAAGGACTTTTATTATACAGATTGTTGTGCCTGGGTGACAGGTCCACTTTAAACAATTAGGGTAAAGGACTGATTAGAGACTATTATTACTGGTGGCAGGCTGAGGGACAAATCCTAAGACACTGATGGACAAGCCAAGACGTCCAATATTTCTACATCTTTTTAACGGGTTTTTGGATTAGTAGTACACAAACGTAGGGTGTCATGTCATATTTGGACCTGCTCTCATGCAAGGAAAGGAGAAAATTGACAACATATTCACGGTCCTACCTGTGAGAAACCATAACAAGGAATAGTTTCTTAACTTATCAAATTACTGTAGCTGGGTTGTGGGAAACTTCCTAAAAGGAAAACTATACCCCCTGAACAATGTAGGTCTCTATAAAAATATATTGCATAAAACAGCTCATATGTAAAACTCTGCTTCGTGTAAATAAGCCATTTTCATAATAATATACTTTTTTAGTAGTATGTGCCATTGGGTAATCCTAAATAGAAAATTGCCATTTTAAAAAATAAGGGCCACCCCCTGGGATCATAGGATTCAAGATGCACACAAACATACCAAACAAACTTACATGTTAGGTCACATGAGCCAATTAACAGACAGAGCTCTGTCTTTTGCTTCCACACTTCCTGTTACAGTTAGAATTGTAATATTTCTGATCAGCACACAGACCATCACGAAATGGTGGTTCAAGCCAAGAGAAGTAAACACAATATTTACTTAAATATATATTCCAATTTGATAAGATTCTTTAATATGCCACGTTATTTGAAATAAACCATCTATTACTTAAATATTCATTTTGGGGTAATGTTTTTCTTTAAGCAAGTCCCTCTGGTCAAGCATTTTTGAAGGCAAATGGGTGATAGCTCTGATTGTTTTGCTCCTGACATTGTCTTAAGGAAATTCTCAAACATTAATGGTATGCCACGGCCTTAGAAAAGTATGCAAGATGCTAAACAAAAGAAAGTAAAATGTTTTGTGATGTCTATGGGTCCAAGGTCCATCTCTGATATAAAGAATTATTTTACACCAATAAAGTTTGGATAAATTATCCATTTTGTGCAAGTCCCAGCATTGGCAGTTGACTGGATGTAGACGTTATTAACATTATTACACACTCTTTTATGTACCTACATTTTTCTTCTCCAAATGGCCTTTCTTTGATGCAGAGGACCCAGATAGTGTCGGACAGGGATGCCAGGGGCCCACCAGAAAACCTTAGACCTTGTGCCCACTTTACAAATATTATTCCTCCTCTCCTCACTCAACCTCTTCATTCTCCTACCCCTTATGTAATAAAGAGCACTAAATTTGCCCAGGAGCAGTAACCCATAGCAACCAATAGGATGCTTGCTTTTAAACAGGTGGCCATTACTTTCTACCTGCTGATATGGGTAACTACCCCTGGGCAAACTTAGTGCCTTTTAGAACATAACCCCCCTAGTCTTTTACAGTATATCTACTTACTATATTCTTCCATTATTAAGCATTTTTTCATAAGGAATGACCATGAAATTGGCCAAATGGTAAGACGCAAGAGGCGCCACTGACACCTTGGCCCACGGGGAGTTTTCCTGGTATCCCTGTGGGCCAATCCAAAACTGGTCCCAGAGGTAATGCGCTCTCTGTCCTTCATTGATGACACTGTGAAAGGCAAAAGAACTTATTTGATAATGTCTCTAAACTGCTAATCCAGGGAGCATTGGAGAGATTACTGCTCACAAAGTGGCCTTTGAGTCCAGCTGGTAAATCAGCCCCACTGCTTAAACACAAGCAGAGCAGAGAAGGAGCAATAATATATGTAAGAGCAGATGTGGGATACATATAGTAAGTGTGGGAGAGAAAAGGGATCAGTGCAATTTGTCATGTTTATATGTAGAGCTGGGCAATGAACAGCAGTGTTCCACTGTCATTACAGCTCACCCTATGAAGACGTTATCTATCCAGGAATTTTCATGAGTGTCCCATACTCTCCACTACTACTCTTCCATGGTAATAGCCTTCTCTCTTTTTTCCATTTTCCTAAATGCAGAGTGGAGCTAAGGCTGAAGGGGGAAATCTGGGAAAAAATATTTATTTGCTGTTCTAGATATTCCTGAAAGCTTAGCATGTGGGTAAGTTAGAGTGGATTTGGCTGATACTCCAGTGGTTTTGTATATCTGTATAAGCTGGGGGGGGGCATAAATGAAAAGAGCCTAACAGACTAGAAAAACAGCATTCACAAACAAGCCTGGCCATGTGGCCCTTGTAATTCTTCTTAGATTCCAATCTGTTGTCACTACCTTGTGTTATCTAGCAATGCCTCCTCTCAATAAGAAACACTGGATAAATCTGTCCCTACCTTAGCAGCCAACAGGACTAAGCTTTTTATCAATTTACATGCCTTATTTTTAGTAACTTTACATCAATCACTCCAACTGAAAGTGTACAGCTTTTTCTCTGATAGAGAGACCTCACCTGACTCCTGGCCATGAGCAACAATTATCCAGCCACCGTTTTGCCAAGCCGTTTAAGTTCACTATCCAATTGTTTCCACCATCAGAGGTATGGGCTGACAGGCTTGTCCCCTGATTGTGCGTACACATGAGCACTCCGGAGTGGAAGTTGCCTTTCCGATGCAGGTGGCACGGGCCTTGCTAGGGGCATTTTCTGGCGAAAAATAGTGTTGTTTCCCCATTGTTGTGCAGGTTGTATTAGCCTGTATTACCATTTTGCTAAAAGAGGTGCGCTACCATTTCATATTAAGTGGAAAATAAAGAGCAATTCATGACTTCCAATGGGTTGTAAACCAAAAAATAACATGTTGCTTAAAGGAGAACTAAAGTTTAACTAAATAAGTAGCTAGAAATGTTGTACATTATGTTTTGGGCTTCTGTACCAGCCCAAGGCAACCACAGCCCTTTAGCAGTAAAGATATGTGTCTCCAAAAATGCCCCAGTAGCTCCCCATCTTCTTTTCTGCTGATTCGCCGCACATGCTCTGTGCTGCTGTCACTTACTGAGCTTAGGGACCCACTCACAATATACAGTACACATAGAATAGAAATGTTACAATATAAGGCTGATTAGTAATTAATACAGATAATTACTACATGGCAGCACAGAAACCAGTGCAACTAGCATCAGTGTTTAATAATCAGCCTTGTAGCCTCAGCTTATATTACAGGACAACCTCATTTTCTGCTTGATAATTTGCGATGAACCCTAAGCTTAGCTTCTCAACAGCTGCTCAGAGCCATTGCAATAAGTTCAGTATTTAAAATATGGCATTTTTAGCCATATTAATCTGTAGGGTTTAGTTCTCCTTTAATACGAATTTAATTCTAAGCTGATATTCAATATACACTAACTACACATTTATAATTAGGTTTCAATTGGAGTTAATATAATTGCTATGGATAGCAGGATTTTCTGCTTGTACCCAGGGTCAGACCCGTTCCTGCACTCCCTCTTCTTTCCGGGAACGCTGCAGCGCTGGAAAAATGAGGGGGGAGGGGGTGTACAGGAGGTATCGGCACAGAGGAGTTTGCAGCTGGGGAGCCTCTGGGTTGCCCTGGTGGGTCCAGTGCCCCCCAGTCTGACACCATGTAGAACTACAGTGCATGAAACAGTGTTACAGCCACAGGTGGCCTCCGGCTAAGACTCCATTGCTCACAATGCCTTGCATACTTGATAACATTTTTAACACTGGATGTGGACTGGCAGTTTAGATATTATCATCACAGGTCAGGCATCATGAAAATATTTGGTGTGGATTACTTCCAAACTATTTCCGTGGGAAAGTGACAAACTGCTGTTTGCTATTAAAAACATATTATACCACCTCCACATGTACCTTTTCTTTTGTGTGATACCGTTTCAATGAAAGTTTCAGTGAAAGTACTCACCGCCCCACTAGAACAACTCACACCCACTGCCGACGTACTGTCACCTCATTGTTCAGGATACATTTCTCTCTGCATATCTGCAACTGATACCTGGCCCATCCCCATACACACCTGTTCTCCTAGTTCCTTCTCACAATCGGCACTGACAGCCTTACACTAAAAGGATTTTAAAGCAAAATCAGTAAAATGGCTAAAAGTTGTGTGATGTCTATGAGGCAGTAGGAAAGGGTGGCTAAAGATTTACAATGGACACTTCAATGGAACTAGTTACCAGAAAACATCTGGTTGCCACCAGGCCCAGACTGACAATCTGTAAATTCTGGCAAATACCAGAGGGGCTTCTCTAAGATGCCATAAAAAGTCACTATTTATTGAGCCCCTGGAGTTTGCTGTCTACTGCTGAAGCCTATTTGAATCTGTCTGGACCTGGTCCCTACTAAAATATGAGTTACACCCCAGTAGAACAACAGAAAAAAATCAGTAAATACTGTATACTAAAGGTGGCCATAGACACAACGTTTTCGGCAGAAGACTTGGATATCGGTCAAACATCGGCCACTTTTACTGCTGAATCGTCAGATACAGGTAGAGTTTATTATTTCTAAGGATGCACTGAATGCAGGATTCGGTTCGGGATTTGGCCTTTTTTCAACAGGATTCAGATCATGAAGGTTTTGGCCGAATCCCAAATAGTGGATTCGGTGCATCCCTAATTTTTTCTACCAGTTTATCCGACGATTCAGCTCTAAGACGACCAATGGTCACTGGTAATATACTGTTACGTCTATGGTCAACTTAAAGGAGAACAAAAGCAGTAGCTAGAAATATTGTAAATTGTGTTTTGACACTTTCCAAGATGGTGACCCACTGTGACAAGTTTGAAGTCGTGGATCATTGCTGCTATTGAAAAGCTGAAACTTTAGGCTGTAGCAATAAGTTCAGTATATAAAATATGGCATTTTTTGCCATATTGATTTTTAGAGTTTTCTTCTCCTTTAAGACACTTACCACTGATCAAACCACAAGCAAAGTATTTCCATGAAAAGCTATATGAAAGAGGTCAGAGGATCTGTATTTTTTGAGTTTGCTGCCACACTAGCTTAAGAGAAGTCATGGCAGCACTGAAGTAGGGTGCAAAGTGCCGTTTGTGACACAATTCTGCATGTTGTTTACCCACAATACAGCATTTTTGCTCATAATTCCAGCATAACTGTATCTGTCATCAGGAGTTGCCAATTGGACAATAATATTAGTTTTTACTCAATTGTGGCAAAAATTTTCCAAGTCTGGTTGGTGTCATTTCTATAATTTGCCGTTAAAATGATGTTGGCGCCTGATTATTTAGCCACATTTTAGTCGTTCTGTTTGATGAAGCACTCATTGGGAACCCAGTGTCCCCTGTGTTGATTACGGTAATTCATCTGAAATAATTTGTTTGGTGCATTGGTGCCTAGTGTCAAAACATAAAAATGCTTCGGGAGTTTGGGATGCAGGTACCTTTACTGAATAATAATTATTTGCACAACTGCAATTGTGGCACAATTGTGACTGCAGTTGTACTTTGTAACAGAACCCAATCATCTTGTATATATACCACTCTATTAACGCTGCTAATCAGGGGTGTAACTACAGGGGAAGCAAATCCTGCGGCTGCAGGGGGCCCAGGAGGTATAGAGGACCCATGAGGGCCTATTTGATATACAATTTCAATAAATATTGGTAAAACAGGTCAACCTCTGGACATTTTGGGGGCCTTAAAAATATTTGTTGTGGGACCCAGTAATATCTAGTTACACCACTGCCAGAAGCGTCACTAGAGGGAGGCGGGCCCTGGTGCGTGACGCACAGCGGGGCCCCGCCCCCTCCGAACGGCCGCATTTGTCAGCGGCGCGCGGTCTGCCGGGGGGCACTGAGGGGGTGCGGGCCCTGGCCCGCTCGCACCCCCTGCTCCCCCGGTAGTTCCGCCACTGATCACTGCTGCTAATTCATGCAGTACGGTGTAGAATCCATTTAACTGGGCTGTATTAGCAGTAAATGGAATGTACAAATTGGAATCACTGGCTTGTTTGACAAATACAGATATGGGATCCATTATCTGGAAACCCATTATCCAGAAAGCTCAGAAATACAGAAAGGTCCCACAGACTCCATTATAATCTAATAATCCAGTTTTCAAAACAAGATTTTCTTTTTCTCAGTAATAATAAAACAGTAGCTTGATCCCAACTAAGATATCATTAATCCTTATTGGAAGCAAAACCAGCCTATTGGGTTTATTTAATGTTTACATGATTATCTAGTAGACTTAAGGTATGAAGATCCAAATATTATGGAAAGATCCGTTATCCGGAAAACCTCAGGCCCCGAGCATTCTGCATAACAGGTCCCATACCTGTACTCCAATGCAATATGGATTACATGTAAAGCTTGCCTTCCTTTTAATGCCCCTTGAATAGTTAAATGGGAGATAGTAGCAGATTGTTGGCATGCAGCATTCTCTCTCTCTGTGTATTTGCTCTTTTTACATATGAATGAAATCTACTGTATTGCTTTTAAATTTTCCCGGCAACATCAGTAATAGCAGCTCCTTGTGAAGTGCATTAAGATTACTTTAGTCAAGTCACTCAGCACTGAATCCCCCAATAATATATATAAATGTGGCAGCAGAAGAATATTGTGTAAATGCTTTGTACTCATGTAGTAAATAAACATTGGGGTCTATGCTGCATTTCATTACACAAGCATTTCATTTGTGCTAATATCTCTTTATGTAGTGTTGCCCAAAAAACAAAAAATCATAGTTGACTGTAATAACTGGTATGCCTAAACACAATAGCCTCACATTATCATAGGAAGGTCATAAAGGTGTTGCCTGCCCTTGTTTACTGTATTCTACTGAATGTGATTCATAGCCATGAACTGGGTGGTGGCCACGGGCTTTCCTAGGTTGCTGCGCTGAACAAAGGCTTCGAAATCCCACATGCCTAAAGGAGAATGGGAGAAGAAACTGATAAGAAGGGAAAGGTAGAAATGTATTGAGTTGAGATAGTGATGACTATAATAATAATGAGCCGACAGAATGGTAAAGGATAATGATAGAGAAAAGGCAGATAAGGAAAATATGTAGCAGAACTGACAAGTCTCCGAAATTATTATTAAATGGGTTGTTCACCATTGAGTTAACTTTTAGTATGATGTAGAGAGTGATATTCTGAGACAATTTGCAATTGCAATTGGTTTCCCTTTTTTATTATTTGTGGTTTTTGAGTTATTTAACTTTTTATTCAGCAGCTCTTCAGTTTGCAATTTCAGCAATCTGGTTGCTAGGGTCCAAATTACCATATCATAGATTTGATTAAGAGACTAAAATATGAACAGGAGAGGCCTGAATAGAAAGATGAGTAATAACAATACATTTGTAGCCTTACAGAGCAATTGGTTTTAGATGGGGGTCAGTGACCCCCATTTGAAAGCTGGAAAGAATCAGAAGAAGGCGAATAATTAAAAAAAACTATAAAAAAATAAATAATGAAGACAAATCAAAAAGTTGCTTAGACTTGGCCATTTTATGATATACTAAAAGTAAACTTAAAGGTGAACCACCAGTTGGTAGGCAACAAGAGAAGAGGACAGAAAACAGAACACATAAGGTGATCAACTAAAAGGGGGGCTTGGGAGGATAGATGTTCTATTTATTCCACGCCTTCACTATTTATTCCAACAGACTTAAACCCTGACCAATGGCATATGTAGGGTTGCCACCTTTTCTGGAAAAAAATACCGGCCTTCCTATATTTTTATCTTTTTTCATTATGAATAACATTGGGATCAACCATCATTTTTACCGGTCAGGTGGCAACCCAAGCCATATGCGCCAGATACAATAGAAGTAGGGTTGCCACCTTTTTTGGAAAAAAATACCGGCTTTCCTATATATTTATTGTTTTCCCTATTAATAACATTGGGATCAGCCATCATTTTTACCGGCCAGGTGGTAACCCTAAATAGAAGTAATGAAAGTATTGATGCCAGACACTGCAGTAATGAACAGTAGTGAATGGATTTCTGTATGGCTTTTTCTTATGGGCACAGATTTGTACTAATTTTCCCACCTAACACTGGTCCCCTTTTAATGGAGTTGTTCACCTTTAAATTGAACTAATGAAGTAAGTTTCGGCGACGATCAATCGTGCGGCGCTTGATTTCTCCTCCCTGGCTATCTCATATACAAGGCAGGGAGAAGAAATAGAGCGCCGCACAATGGATTGTCGCGTTTTCTGAAGAGGAGCACAAGCGGAGTTTCGGTAAATTATTTTTTAATAAAGACTTTGCGATTTTAAAGTTAAATATGCATTGATGTTTTTTTCCCCCGTTATATACAAACAAATTTTTTTTAAAAATGTTTTGCCGTTATTTGCCGTTACTGGTCATTTAACTGACAGGCTGAGATGGGACAGTCAGGTTGGCAAAACAGTCAAGTTTAGAAGCTTCAACTAACAATTACTTACAAAAACAAACCTCTCAGCAAATGACCTATAGATAACTTTTAATGCACACATATTAAAAAGTAGTTTTTTAGTGTCAGTATCACTTTAAGATGAACCAACCCTTTAATGAAGAAGGCTCAGTGTATTTTATAATCTGTCATACTGACTGGTGGATACAAGGAAACAAGGAAAGGAATAGAAAAATTCACCATAACACTGCCACAATAAGTCATTCATTACAATACACAAGGAAAGACAGACAGACAGTCAGCAGGCAGAATGAGTTAACTTTCCAGTTTATATACTCAGACACAATATGGTTTTGCCAGAAGGCGAAATGCTGTCCTGAAGGTTTATAACATTTGCTACCCCAGCATTTCTGCACAAGTTCAATTATTATCATGCCAGAGCCCCCAAAAGATTAATGGCGGCCGTAGAGAGGTGGGAGGTAGCAATTAAAAAGGGAATTGTTTTGTCCCTTAAAAACGCTTTAGAAGCTAATACAATTGTCCTCAATGCACGACTTTTGCAGTACAGGCCTCTAAATATGGAGCCGTCCTTCTGTTGTTACTGAGCCATTCACACTTGTTAGCTGTTAGCTGTTGGCTGGCCGATGTATTTTGGAGGTTCTGCGTCAATCACAGGTTTATTACACAGTTGGCTTTTAAGATTTTAAACTGTGGTCTGAAGCAGTTTTGGGGGGAGCAGCTTGAAGGAAGATTTTTAGGAGGTACCACACCTCTATGACAAGCATGCTGGCTTGCCTCTTGGCATAGTCCGTTGCTTAGCTACCTGCAATGGATGTTTCTTTTTTTTTTATCAGATTGTTTTTATTGATTTGCCTTTTAATATTACAAGATGTAACAAGTATAGAAAGCGAAAAGTAAGAAGTAGAAAAAAAGGGAGATAGAATTAGCTAGGGGTGGGCATTCCATTTACATGCAGTACATGAGTTCCATGAAGTATAAAACAAGCACATCGGCATTAAAACATTTTACAGATAACTAGTTGTCCCAGATTTCCCCGAATTTGCCTGGGCAACCTCGTGCAGTATTAGTGAGTTTTTGGCTTGGGAGACTGTCATTCAGCAGTTTCTTCCAGAAAGACTATGGGCTAGATTCACTAATGGGCGAAGTGGTCATCGCTAGCGAAAATTCATCTCCAATTCACAAACAGGCACAGGCGAATGGTCGTTAATCCACAAATTCAGTTGAGTGCGGATTTTACTGATCGTTACCTCTTTGCCAGAGTTGACTTTACCACCTCAGACCACTTACATCATATCCTGTCTGCCAAAAATGCAAGTTTAAAAAACGCTGGTGACTTTTCCTTTTTTTCAGCGGGATTGCCTTCAAAGTCCTGACTTAAAATTTTTGGCTCAACATTTTTCCCCAGACATTTGAGAACATATGGGACATATGGAACATTAATTTTACAGTGGGCTCATGTGTAGGGCATTATTTTAACTCTTTTGTCTTTATTAAGGTTCCTTGGACATTTGTAATAAAAAGTGGTAACTTCAAGCATTTGCACCAACATCTCTAATAAAGACGTCCATAAAACTTTAATGTACCAGCCCTATTCAAATTGACCTAAGTGCAAGATCACTAGTGAATTTTCAATAGGCACAACGAATGCTAGCACATTTTCACTATGAAATGCTTGCACTGCCGAAGTAACGCTAGCGAAAAGCGGCCAGGACGCAACTTCGCCTATTAGTGAATTAGTGTACTGGTAGCGAAATTTACGCCTGGCGAAGTGGTGCGATGTGTGAATCGGTCGCTGCAGACAATTCGCCATTTAGTGAATCTACCACTGTGTTGGAGCCTGGAGAACTAAATGCCCTGTACCAAAAAAAGCCCCCTTAAGTACCTGCCATTGCCCCCCCTCCCCGCACTGTGCATTAGTCAAAAACAGCCCCTTAAAAAAAACTGACCCTAAAATGCAGCGCAGCAGAGCTCCCGGGCACCATCTTCCACCACTTTGTATTCTTTCAACTGCACATGTTAAAGGACCAGTAACATCAAAAATTTTTTGTAAAAAATTCGTTAGTACACAACAAAAAAAAACACATGCACAAATTATACTTTAAAAAAGCAAAGTCTTTATTAAGCAATAACTTACAGAAACTCTGCTTCCTGTCTTCTACAGAAACGGCGAAAGGGCGACCATCCATTGAGCGGTGCTTGATTTCTCCTCCCTGGCTCTCTGCTGCTGGATCCTTCAGCTGACACATTCTGTGCTTTCTGTAGTGCAGCAGCGCTTCCAGCAGGAACTTGAGGCGGATCTGCGGTGCCGGTGTTCCTATGGGCCATGTTCTCTCTATCACTGCTGTAACAGCTCCGGCCCTACCAGATCCCCCTCCGCCCAGGGAGGTGAGTCCGGGTCAGTTCCCTGTAGGGCAGCTGCGTGGCAAGGGGAGAAAGAAGACTTGGAAGGGGGCGCCAAGGTATTTAGGGGGGACCGGAGGTATTTGGGGGTTTGCTGGGACAACCGGTAGCGCGTCCTAGAGCCCTCGCAGCTGCGCGCACCCGCTGCAACTGTTTCTTTCTGGCGCTTCGCAGCTACCGAAAAAACTACAAGTCCCACCATGCATCCGTCCCATCTGCTGGGCAGCTTCTCCGAAAGCGTTACCGGCAGTGGGACGCAGGGACTTGTAGTCAGCTGGATGCAGAGCAATGAGAGAGAGAACATGGCCCATAGGAACACCGGCACCGCAGATCCGCCTCAAGTTCCTGCTGGAAGCGCCGCTGCACTACAGAAAGCACAGAATGTGTCAGCTGAAGGATCCAGCAGCAGAGAGCCAGGGAGGAGAAATCAAGCACCGTTCAATGGATGGTCGCCCTTTCGCCGTTTCTGTAGAAGACAGGAAGCAGAGTTTCTGTAAGTTATTTCTTAATAAAGACTTTGCTTTTTTAAAGTATAATTTGTGTATGTGTTTTTTTTCGTTGTGTACTAACGAATTTTTAAAAAAATTTTTTTGATGTTACTGGTCCTTTAAAATTGTCAATGAACCCGAAATAATACGAAGTGGCAGAAGATGATGGGAGCTCTGCTTCTCTGTATTTTGGGGTCATATTTTTTTAAGGGGTTGTATTTTGACTAATGCACTAAAGCAGGGAGGGAAAAGGGGGGCTTTTGGTATGGGGGGGGGAGGGGGTTTATTTTTCCTTTAACCAGAATATGGTCACGACTTTCTATTATGTGCTCAAGATTCTTTTATATGTGCAATACTTTATTTTATTTTTTAGAATAATAAAGCAAATTACACTATGGGCACTGCCCCTGCTGTTAAATTGTTTTTATAGAAGAGAAGTTTTGGTACCTGCTGCTCGGCATTGATATTATATGCCTTCCCGTTGCTAGGGATCTGTAAGTAGGCAATTCTGCTGCACAACCAAAACTTAGGAGACTCCACACAGATTTTTGAGATTCATTATATATATACTGTATATATATGTGTGTGTGTACTTTCATTTCTGCACAGTGAACTGTCTGTGTGCTAGAACACCAAGATGTATAGATCTTTATTGCACTAGGTGTGGTATTTGTTTTTCCTGGACACTCCATGTCATACTTACCGGGATAGCCCCGCCCCAGTGCTCCCATCAGAAGGACCCTCCCCAAAGCTTTAAAAGCCCAACCCCACCCCCCAGTCCGGTGTCTTTTTTTCCTTCTGCTTCAGTTTTTTTTTTGCTCCTGTTAGAAGCAAGTTTTCTTTTTAACCTTGGGGAAGCAGTAGGGCTGCTGTTAGCGTCCTAGGGACTCGGGTTGGTCCTGGTGATCTTTTACCCCTAAGCACATTACCTCAGGTGGAATCTTCAGTGTTTAAACATCTGGATCAGGTAGGCACAGTTTTTACTGTGGCTAATATCATTGCTTTCCTTGATCCATGTGCCCTCCAGCCTGATTACATCCAGGTCTGTGGCAAGTGCTATGTCCCCCCATCCGTATGCCTACCTGGGCATGTCTAAAAAGCGTCCAGCGGCATTGGGGTATATGGCTCATACACCCTTTATGATTTTTACGGATGGGAGAGGGAGGTGGCAGTTAGGTACGTTATTCTGATGACAAATATTTAGTTAGCGGCCTGAACCTTATGGCCTCCTTCTCTTTTTTCCCCCACATGGGGGTATTATTTTTTTCTTCTGGAGGAATTTAGGTGTCAGAGCCAGCTGCCTCCCTCAAAAGACTTTCCCAAGGTTGAGGTAATTGGCAGCTTCCAGGGTTAAATAAAAGAAAACCCTGAGGTCTTAAATCTACTGGCAGTTAAAGCTAAATTTAAGCTGAGAATGCCACCTTGTTCCAGAGTCTCCTAACTCTTAAAAAAGTATGAGCCATGTTGGCCATTGGAAGAACTGTGCAGCTGCAAGGCTGATATATACGTTCTATGAGCAATGATAATGCAGTGCAGTGATAATGCAAAACTGTTTCTACGTGCTGAGAGCAGCTGAGAGCAGTTCTATGCAATGATGATCTGCAGGGTCTGAAAGCAGCATTAAGGCAAGACTTGTCTATATGTGATGTGAATGTTGCAAATACAATCTTAGCCTTCTTATTTGAGCGCTGAGAATACTATGTTGATCTGCAGGTTCGGTTAACAGCAGCTGCAGGTAATTGGGTAATTACTCTGGAGGTCAGTGTTCAGGTTCAGTTAATGAACAGGTAGATCCCCTCCCAGCCCCTCCCTTAGCAGCTCAGATTGATTATCTGAAACATCAGGTAAGGTTCTGTGTTACGACTCTTTCCTTTATAGTATAGGTTTGTGAACTAAATTAACATGTACTTCTTCTACTCTGCTTCTGATTTAGCTAGCTTAGAAGCTTAGACATTGCTGTATGGAAGGAAGTAAACTGTTTAGCCAGTATATATATGTGTTTATATTAGGGTTGCCACCTTTCCCTGTGGCTCCAGCCGGACAGGGGGTGGTCCCGTGACGTCAGTGGGCGTTCCCGTGACGTCAGTGGGCCTTCCCGTGACGTCAGTGGGCGGTGACGTCACGGGGCGGAGCTATGACGTCGCGATCGCCGATTGGCCGATCGCGGCGTCAATCAAGCTAATCCCGCCCGGTTTTCCTTATTTGGAAAACCGGGCAGGAAGCATTGAACCGGGCAGCCCTTCAAAATACCGGGCTGTCCGGTTCAAAACCGGACAGGTGGCAACCCTAGTTTATATATGTGTGTATATGCGTGTGTATATGTGTGAGCATGTGGATACTGGCTAGCTGGGATGGGCAGCCAGAGAAAGGGGCCTCTTTACTCTTGGGCCGAGTGCTCTGTCTGCATTATGTAGGAATTCCTAGTCCTGGCACTACTGAATATTGCAACCAAACTGACTGTTTCAGTGATTCTAGAGCTGGCTTTAATAACCAAATACAAATGCATATGTTATACATTTATGGGCCTGTCGCTGCATAAGGCAGTAACCAAACTGTCTGTATATGTGGAAACAAAATGTGTATGTTATACATTTATGGGCCTATCACTGCATAAGGCCGTAACCAAACTGACTGTATATGTGGAAACATTTCAGTGATTCTAGAGCTGGCTTGAATAATCAAATACAAAGGCATATGTTCTACATTTATGGGTCTATCACTGCATTTTCTAGTAATCAAACTGACTGTATATGTGGAAACATTTCAGTGATTTTAGAACTGACTTTAATAACCAAATACAAATGCATATGTTATACATTTATGGGCCGGTCACTGCATAAGGCAGTAACCAAACTGACTGTATACGTGGAAACATTTCAGTGATTCTAGAGCTGGCTTGAATAACCAAATATAAATGCATATATTATACATTTCTGTGTCTGTCACTGCAAAAGGCAGTAACCAAACTGACTGTATATGTGAAACATTTCAGTGATTCTAGAGCTAGCTTGTATAACCAAATACAAATGCATATGTTATACATTTCTGGGCCTGTTGCTGCATGATGTGGTAACCAAACTGACTGTATATGTGGAAACTTTTTAGTGGTTCCAGAGCTGGTTTTAATAACCAAATATGAATGTACATGTTAGACATTTTTGGTATAGGCACTTTTTAATATTACACCAAACTGAATGTAGATGGGGTAACATCAGTGGTTCGGAGCTGGCTATAATAACCACATACTAATGCACATGTCATACATTAATTGGGCCAGCCACTGGTCACTACTATAACCTTACTGTATGTATATGCTTAAACATTTCAGTGGCTTTGGTGCTTACTAAGGTTATAACTAAAGTAAATGAACATGCTATACATATCTCTGGTTTGGACACCAATCAATAGAACAACCAAACTGAAGGTAAATGTTAAACTGATGAGTAATGGGTGTGGTAAGGTTCTAGGCATTTCCGGAGGGTGCCTATATAACCTTCAGGTTTGTATGTAAGCATAGTAACACAAGTTAAGGCATCAGTATCCCTGGGTCATGTCTGTTTCAAGTAACTTTGATTTAGGTTATAAGCATGGATTACTCTTGCAAATAAGCCAATAGGGTAACGTATGCTTGCTGATAACAGCAGCCAAGACTGACTTAAAGGCGCTAGCCAAGTCAGATATAGGTATTATGAACTTAATTAAGTACGTCAGCTGTGTTGCAGATAAGTATTATACCCTTATTTACAGCAGTCCATAATGGCTTAGGGGACTGTGTCCCGGTAAGTATTCCACAATCGGTATATGGGTTACAGATACAGTAAAGGTGGTAACTGATGTAGACATGTATCTTGTCTAAATGGATTGGCTAAGGCCAATTCTGATTCATATAAATGCTATGTAATATATAGGATTATGCACCGTTACAAAGACGGTGTGAGAGTAGTGGCCAATTCTGGTTTAAAGGTATACGACTATATTGCATATGGGGGTTATGCAATAGTCAAACAGCAGGTAGGTATTATACAATGGCTGTATTATAACATGAACTTGTAGACCACAACTTTTGAAGTCAACGTGGTCCATATATTTGCTTACATTCAACTATAGGCTGTTGGAATAGTTATCAGTCTTAAGGATCTCACTAATTAGAATCTATGTTCTACGACTGGATTTATTCCTGCTGATTAAGAAAATAAGATAAATACGTATCCTGCTTCTGCGATAGGATTGGCCTGGGGCTAAATGGACGTAGAAATGTATACAGTCATATATACATTTAACAAGGATTCTAATATCGCCACAGCTGAATATCAGGCAAGATAGATGTTCTGTATATTCCAATGATAAATCAAGGTCTATTTATAAAACTGGTATGATATTCATCAGGATCTCTTTCTTGGTTACAGGAGTGCAACTTATCTGGTCTCAGTCTGGAAGACAGTGGGTGCATCAGTCAGTGCAAATGTTTGACTAAATCACATACTGTATACTGTATTCACTACTTCCACAGGGTTTTAGAGCTTTGCAATGAGGTATTTTATAATACAGACCTATTTAGTTTGTCTCCAATACAATAGGGGTCAGCTCTTGGACTATATATTCATGGGACATATTATATTAATGGGTACCATATAAAGCTGGCTGTAAAATTAGGTATTCTCCATCAATTCAGTTATAGCTAAAAGTTTTGATCCACAGGTTCGTTATAACAGGCTATTCTGTAATGTTAATCCATATGGTGGACAGGAAGCATGCAATCTTGGCATGCTGGGTTTTCTAAAGGACTATGTTACTCTGTGTTTAGCCTTTTACACCACCATAGACTGGCCTGGCTAGTTGAGGTAAGTATCATAGGGCTTAACATCAAGCTATAAAAAGGGTCTTGTACACTTTATCCTTTTAGACCAAGGCTGCAGTATCGGCCTTAGGCAAGGTCCTGGTTATTGCATCTCTTGCCAACAGGCTTGGACATGCATGTATGGTTAGTAGGGGAGTTCCATTGCAGAATAATAGGTAAATAATTATATCTCCATACCTAGATTAATTTTAATCTTGAACACTTAAGGATGGTACTGTCCATGTCCGGGGATTTGAGAATAACCAATCTCTAGCAGTATTGTTGGTTGTAATACTTCCTTGAGTCATTCAAATTTCTTCCTATATGGTAAACTCATGGGAGCAGGCCATACAGATTGTTTATAGGCCCAATCTATGGGGTACGATAACTCCAGCTATGTACAGGTCACATCTGTGAAGGCTCGAGGACTGTATCATAGCAAGGTTATGCATATCTGCAGGCATTTCTTTTACCTGGTCTACTCCAGGGCACGCTGATCTTTAATACTATCCAGTCTTGTTTGGTGTTGGATCATGAGCTAAAGATAAAAACAATTTCAATCTGTACAGACTGCAGAATGCTTCTAGATACCTCACAGGGCAGGTAAGGTATTCCCACATTGGCAGCACTCCTTCTCCATAAGTCATTCTACGGACCTCTCATTGAGAGGTGTATTGGTTATGGTCTAGAATAAATACAGGTTCCTTAGTATTAAAGAGACTGGGAACTACACTAGGTGATGCCATGTACCGGTAATGTCATACAGAGCGGGGTCATGTAGAATACTAGTGATGGTATTTTTCCTTCCCCCTACTAAATCCTCTTTTGCAGGTACCATGCTTTTTGAGCCATTTCCAAGAGTCCTCTTGTGGATGTTATGCGGTTGGAATAAACGTGCTGGTATGTAGTAGGAGTAAGACTATGTAGAAGTGTTACTCTGGGTTCCTATCCGCTTCGATTTAATAAGAGTTCTCTCTGTTTAAATGTAATTGTCATGCTGGTTTCACACTCGGTATCATTACTTTGGCGTGGGTTCCTTTAAGGAGTACTATTTCCTTTTATTCTCTTCCAGTCCATTTCCTCTGAAAATAGAGTTCACAGATTTCCACAAGGTGATTTTGGTCCACCTTTGGGGGTTTCATTCTTCTGAGTTTTATCTGGTATAGATTATACTCGGCCACTTCCTTATGTGTAACAAATTCCCTCCCATTGGGATATTAGCTTGCTAAGTCCCGGTAAGTATGACATGGAGTGTCCAGGAAAAGGGAAGATTGTATCATACTTACCGTGATCTTCCTTTCCTGGACACTCCATGTCAGGTTTCCCATCCCTTTTTCGGTAGTTTCTAGAAGCTTATTACGAGACACCGGACTGGGGGGTGGGGTTGGGCTTTTAAAGCTTTGGGGAGGGTCCTTCTGATGGGAGCACTGAGGGGCTATCCCGGTAAGTATGACATGGAGTGTCCAGGAAAGGAAGATCACGGTAAGTATGATACAATCTTCCCTTTCCCTCTCTCTGTAGCCTCTGACACTGATCATTGCGATCTGAAAATATATTGATGATCAACAGAAGCCATTGCACTCTGAGGGCCCTGTACTTACAACTGTTTTAATTTAGAAGCACTTTTACTGATGGCACTTTACCTATAACTATTCTAACACAGGAACCATCTCACTCTGATATTTCCATACCTATTAGTGTTTTAAAAATGGCACCGGTATTCACAGCTAGGGATGGGCGAATTTGTCCCGTTTCACCAAAAATTCACCGCCGGCGAAATGATGCCTACGCCCATTAAAGTCTATGGGCGTTACACGCATCTTTTTTTATTTTGACGCACAACGCCATACAAGTCTATGGGCGTCATTTTTTTGGCAAAACAAGGCGAAAAAATTCGCCCATCCCTATTCACAGCATCATGTAACAGATGTGCAAAACCATAATACTTTATAGGATGCTTAATAGAAATAACAGGACATTTGGATAACTAACCTCTCTTTAATTCCTCAGGGAGGAAGTATAGACTTATCCCATTAGGCTGCTCATAGAGGTAGAACTGGTATCTGTGGAAGCCGGTCCCTGGAGGTGGACTTGGCCGACGATAGGCTGAGTAAAAAAAAAAAGTGAGTCTGAAAATAAAGAAACAGAAGGGAATCACTTTTTTTTTGCAAATAATGGCATCAGGATTTCTTACATGATATATCATCTCCATCCAAATCTTGTCCAGAAATAAGCTGCCAGCCCTACAATGAGAAAGAAAAACTCAGAAAAGAAAAGGATGATGTATTTTATTTAGAGCAGAATCATATTTTTCAGTCTATTCGATTACAAATGCCATTGACAAATCTTACTACTCCAGTTGCAAAACATTTGCATGCTGGGTTATCTGCTATTTTACTATGCACAGAAACGTACATGGCCATCTCCAGGGCCGTATTTATATATAGGCCCCCGGGGGCCTGTGCCTAGGGCGGAGTGGTTTTGGGGGTGGCCCTCGGGGTGCCTGTTTTTTTCTTCAGTTTTGTTTTTGACGGAGCTGAGGGGGTGAGGGGTAGGGGAACCCGAGAAAGACTGCGGAAGTGACGTCACGCATATGGTGTGCTGACGTCAGCGAGTACGGCATGTGACGGCAGCGCACCAGCGATTGATGTCAGCGCCCACGACGTAGGGGCGTGTTTAGGTCCGATGCCTAGGGCTGCATCGGAACTAAATACAGCTCTGGCCACCTCATCAACTGCAGAAATAAGTTACATCTATGCAGAAATATCAGGGGAAAATAAAGCATAACCAATTGCAGAATAACAACAATTTAGTGTGCCCTGGGCCATTTATTACACACAATACAGACAGGGTGCTAATGAGTACACTCCCTACTTTTGTGTACGCGGTGCATCCGGAGTGGCAACTATGAGAAGAATGCTTTCTGTCAGTATGGAAAGATTGCTTCAGGTGAGGAAACACGTAGCGTGCAAGGATTGCCGCAGGTGAGAAAACAGCATGTAGAGAATGCAAGTGGGCAAGCAGAGTAATGCGCTTCCTCTGGGTGCAGCATTCACCTTCAGGATGGATGGTAAGGTTGCTGGCAGCCCAAAGTGGCATAATGAGCGTTTATACAACTCAGTCTCTTTTCAAGTTCAGTTCTTACATAAACAATTTAAAGGGATACTGTCATGGGAAAAAATTTTTTTCAAAATGAATCAGTTAATAGTGCTGCTCCAGCAGAATTCTGCGCTGCAATCCATTTCTCAAAAGAGCAAACAGATTTTTTTATATTCAATTTTAAAATCTGACATGGGGCTAAACATATTGTAAATTTCCCAGCTGCCCCCAGTCATGTGATTTGTGCCTGCACTTAAGGAGAGAAATGCTTTCTGGCAGGCTGCTGTTTTTCCTTCTCAATGTAACTGAATGTGTCTCAGTGGGACATGGGTTTTTACTATTAAGTGCTGTTCTTAGATCTACCAGGCAGCTGTTATCTTGTGTTAGGGAGCTGTTATCTGGTTACCTTCCCATTGTTCTTTTGTTTGGCTGCTGGGGGGAAAAGGGAGGGGGTGATATCACTCTAACATGCAGTACAGCAGTAAAGAGTGATTGAAGTATATCAGAGCACAAGTCACATGACTTGGGGCAGCTGGGAAATTGACAATATGTCTAGCCCCATGTCAGATTTCAAATTTGAATATAAAAAAATCTGTTTGCTCTTTTGAGAAATGGATTTCAGTGCAGAATTCTGCTGGAGCAGCACTATTAACTGATTCATTTTGAAAATATTTTTTTTTCCCATGACAGTATCCCTTTAAGGGGCAGATTTATCAAGCGTCGAAAAGTAAATTCAAATTTTCGAATTTCAAAATTCACACATTCGAATGTAAATTCTAATGTGAGATTTCTAACACCTCGGCCATGGAAATAGTCCTAATTCGAATATTCACCACCTATAACCTGCCAAGTTTGTGTACAAGTCAATGGCAACGGTCCGCTGAGCCATTTGGAGATGTTAATAGCCTTCCTGGGAGAAAAACTCGATTCACATGAATCGAATACTATTCGAATTTTCGGGTCAGAACCATTCGATCGAATATTAGACATTCAAATTTTTTCTTAAAGAACCTCCCAGTCGAATTGTGAGTATATTCGAATTAAAAAAATTGACATGAATTTGAAATTCAAATAAATGGGCCTCCTCCAGTTGCAAGTAGCTAGGACTTTGGGTTCCACCAGTGAGGTCTTCTTCATACATCCAACTCAAGAATGCCTGGATGTTGGCCTCAGGGTGTGAATATTGGACAAACAGCTAATTTTATTGGCAAGATATGCTCTCTAGTTTCTCTTCTTATATGCATTTTGCAAATTAATTTGCTGATACATTGCAGATAGACAATGCATAAATACTTGTATCATTCACAGGCAGGGATAATGGGATTATAATTGTATTTTAGCTCGGAGTGCATAACACTAGGGCCAGATGATGGCGGATGCAGGCCAAGAATCCAATGCCTCTCTGCTCTTCTGTTCCTGCTCTACCTGCACCTGGAAGCATTGGCTCCACTTCGGTTCAGGCAGACATGGCGAAGTCCAGCGTCAAAATGCGAGATTTTGACATTTGGGGGGTTATCTATCTAAATCCGATTTTTTTAAGTAAAAAAAAGTCAAACAAAACTGGAATCCACAATTTGACCTTATTTATCAATTAAGAAAACTTGATAAAATCGGTTAGCAAACAAACTTGGAAAATTCAGGTTTTTCTGAAAGAAAAAAAAACCTGAATTGCTCGGGTTTAAACCTGAAACGCTTGAATTTTTCGTGAAACAGCTCGAAACCCCTGATTTTTTTGGATCTTTGGCCGGAACTCAGCGCAGAGCATGATATCTTCTCATTTGAAATGGGACCTTTGCCATTGACTTGTACAGGACCCCGACAGCTTGGAGATGGAGTATTTTCGGATTCTGGCTTTTATCAGCCTCAGGATATAATAAATCATGAAAAATTAAGAGTTTTTTTTATCAACTAGAAATTTGGATTTCACATTAAAAAAATCTAACATTTTTCGAGTTTTTGGCATTCAGACTTAGGTCAAGAGTTGATTTAATCCCTAAACATGCAGCCAAATTATTGTACAACTTTAAAGTATTCCACTGTATGTATATTTAAACACACTGTGTCGCCTGTGTACATTAAACCATGAGGACTTTGGTTTTTAAACATTTATACGATTTAACAAACTGCATCAAAAACATCCAAAATAGACAATGGCAATTAGAATTAAGGTGGCCATACATAGGCAGATTTATGCTGCTTTTTTAGGCCCTTCTGCTTAGTGTACGGCGCCTCTGATTGGCCTACCGAAAACGATATGTGGCAGAAAATTTGTCAGATTACAATCAGTCAAGTTTGATTTTTCCCATCGGATTAAATACAACATTTGTATATTGATGCAGTCCTTGATGCGACAGGTGGTGTAGGATCAAGCGGAGCATATCATTGAAAGATCCGCTCATTTGGCAACCTCACTACACAAGGGAATCATATACTATATCAGGGATCCCCAACCTTTAGAACCCATGAGCAAGATTCAGAAGTAAAAGAAGTTGGGGAGGAACACTAGCATGAAAAATGTTCCTGGGGTGCCAAATAAGGGCTGTGATTGGCCATTTAGTAGCCCCTGTGTGGATTGTCAACCTACATTGAGGCTCTGTTTATACAACCAAAACTTGCCTCCAAGCCTGGAATTCAAAAATAAGCACCTGCTTTGAGGCCACTGGGAGCAACATCCAAGGGGTTGGAGAGTAACATGTTGCTCACGAGCTACTGGTTGGGGATCACTGTACTATATGGTCAGCATTGCTTAAGCATGTTTATCTACTGCACAATCTGAACTTTAAGAGCCAGATGCACAGTTTTGAGCTGCTCCCAATTTGCGGAGACTGCGGGAATTCACTCCATACAAAAATCCCAGGTTTTTATAAAAAAAAAAAAACCAGAAGAATTTTAATGTTTCTATCACCAGAAATCAATTCTTGTCTTCTCTTGCTCAGCTATGCAACAACTCTAGGCTGCCGACTTAAAGTCACTAATCTTGATCCATGGATTGGTCGGATAGTGGAGAGTAAATATTTTCCTCTTTTTTGTTGCAAACAGAAAACAGGTTCAGAGTTTACTTCCTGCACTTTCTTTTCCATCAACTATTATCTAAAGAGGAATTATGTGAGTCTGATCTTGAAGCAGAAATGTCTATTCATCAGCTTTCACATGTTGCTACCTGTATACATATATATTATAGATCTCTGCCACTAATCAATCATGGGAGCAACATACAGTCTTTTGTACTTGTCAGTCGCTGAAACTCAATTACACAAAGAGAATCAGCTACAGCTCTCAGGGAAACTGCTGTAATGTTTCTAAAGCTTTTTGTAAATGCTGCAACCAACCCTGTATGTATGTATGTATGTATGTATGTGTATGTATATATGTATATATGTATATATGTATATATATATATATATATATATATATATATATATATATATATATATATATATATATATATATATATATATATATATATATATATATATATATATATATATATATATATATATATATATACATACATATATGTGTGTGTGCTTACCTCCCAACTGTCCATTTTTCGGAGGGACAGTCCCTCTTTTGACAGCTCAACCCGCAGTCCCTCATTTGTACTGGAAAGTCCCTGTTTTCTATGCACTGAACTGCCAGAAAAAGAAACAAAGTTTCTCACTTAATTGGCTTTTAGCAGAGCCCAGAACACCTAACAGGTGCAAATAAGATACTTTGTAAAAATTTTGAGACACAAAAACACAGTTTAGATGAGGAGAAATATTTTCAAACTTTCATAACCTGCCAAATTTTATAAAACAAACATGGTAATTAGGGGGTGTGGCCACAGATATTTTAAAGTGGGTTTGTGTTTAAAAGTTTTAACTGTTTTTTGTTTTTATGGGAGGAAGCCACTGATAATGCCTATAACTTCTTGGTTTCCACCAGGGACAGATTGATCAACTTTAAATCTTACACTTCTTTTACTACTCCCCTGCTAGATAGCATAGGGTTTTCCCTAACAAATCCTCTGCCTGTCCACGTTGCCATCAACTATCTGCGAGCTTCATTCACATGATTTGGGAGTGCCCTGTAATTCTACGGTTTTGGAGGGATGTGGTGAGATGCCTCAGCGATTATTTAGACCTACCACAGGTGCTGTCCCCTGAGGAGTGCTTACTGGGTGCTGTAGCTGAGCTAGTTCCCCGCAGTCACACCAGAATTATGTATAGATCCTTACTATTCTATGCAAGAAAGGTTATTGTTATGCACTGGATCCAACCCCCTACACTTAAACAGTGGTCTAATCTGGTTAATTGTATGCTTCCATTAATAAAACTGACCTACGAAGCCAGAGGGCTTCTTGACAAGTTTGATAAGGTTTGGGGTCAGTGGGTGGATGTCTTTCCAATGTCACCAATTGAGTGAGGTTTTCCAGGACTTTGTACTGACATGGTTCCAATATCTGTGTGTAGTTGAAAGGATATGTTATATGTCTATTTGTGTACTTGTAATGCTGCACTGATTTGATGTATAGCCAAGTGTTAAATAAAAACTTTTTTTTTAAAAAAAAATATTTTTGTTTTAATAATTGTTTTTAACCATTTGAGGGGCATGCCACATTTGTTTTAGGGTGGGCTCATGTCTGTGGCATTAGAGGATCTCTTTTGTCTTTATTTTGCTTCCTTGGTGTAATAATAAGTGGCCAATTCAAATTGACCTAAGTGTATGAGTACTAACGAAGTTTTGCTAGGCAGAAATGAACATTAGTGAAAGTTCGCTATGAAATGCTTTATCTGCCAAATTTACGCCTAGAGAAAGTTTGCCAGCATTCCCTGCAGAGAAGCAACTTCACATTTTAGTGAATTAGCATAGTGGTAACAAATTTTAGCCTGACGAAGTTGCGCGAAGTGTGACGAAGCTTTCGCAGATAAAAATTCGCCCTTTAACGAATTTGCCCATATGTATGTTAGTAGCAACGGTGCTTTGTTTATTAAGTTGTTAAGTTTCACTATGATCTGTGAAGGCCTCAAGTAGGCCAGATATACATATTGTACAGGTATGGGATCCATTATCCGGAAACTCGTTATCCAGAAAGCTCCAAATTACAGAAAGGTCGTCTTTCATAGACTCCATTTTATCCAAATAATCCATATATTTGATAATGGTTTCCTTTTTCTCTGTAATAATAAAACAGTACCTTGTACTTGATCCAAACTAAGACATAATTAATCCTTATTGGAAGCAGAATCAACCTATTGGGTTTATTTAATGTTTATATGATTTTCTAGTAGACAACGTATGAAGACCCAAATTATGGAAAGACCCATGATCTGGAAATCCCCAGGTCCTGAGCATTCTGAATAATAGTTCCCATACCTGTACTACAAAATCTAAAAGTCAATAAAAAAAATATTTTTATTAAAAAAAAAAAGATTAAGATGAGAGGTGAGCACCTATCTGCTGAAGTTCTCTAGCAATTCAGTTTTCTTGGCTTGATCCAAACAGAGTGGCAGGGTTTATCTAAATGAGGGGTCCCCTTTACCCATGAGCCACATTTAATTGTAAAACAGTTGGGGAGCAACACAAGCTCAAATAAGGGCTATTTAGTAGTCAATGTGTGGACTGGCAATCTAAAGCAGGTACTGTTTAGCAGTACACCTAGTTTTAATGCAACAAAAACTTGCCCCCAAGCCAGGAATTCCAAAATAACCTCCTGCTTTGAAGAAATTGGGAGCAACAGCGATGGGGTTAGTAAGCAACATGTTGCTCATGAGCCACAGGTTAGAGATCCCTGCTCTAAATGACAGAGTAACAGTATCTCTGATAAAAAACACTGTTCTCCAAGTTCTAATGAAATGATCAAGTCTGTCTACTCACTAGGCTTAGCAGTTGCTTTGATGCTGTGTATTGTCTGCCAGACTGGGGCTTCACAAGTGAAATCTTTTGCGCTCCAATTTCTTGCTGTTCCTTAGTACAACAGTGGTTATTGTACATGTCAAATCCTGATAAGATACACGGCACCTTGAGTGGAACTTTAGGGGCAGATTTATTAAGAGTCGAATTTTCAAATGATTTTTTTCTGGTGTCAAAATTCACATTCAAATTTGAATCCCCTAATTCAAAATTAGAATGTGAGATTTATTGTATCACATCTCAACCATGGAAACAGTTCTAATTCAAATATTTGCCACCTGCTGAGTTAATTTACAAGTCAATGGCAGAGGTCAGTTGAACCATTTTTTTTTAGAAGGAAAACTCAATTCGTACAATTCAAATTCGAATTTTCAGGTCGGGACTATTCGATCGAATATTAGACATTCTAATTTTTTCTTAAATAACCTCCCATTCCAGTTCAAATTTATTAGAGTAAAATAAAATTCACATAAATTCGAAATTCGACCTTATAAATCTGCCCATTATAATAACAATTATAATATAGTGAATTAAGTTGTAAATTATAAGGATATTATAAGTTACTCAGGAGTTTCATGACCATATACATTTTATACAGGTCATGGAACTCTGAGGTAACTTCTAATATCCTCATATTTTGCAACTGAGGGTACTTTATTTATTATAATACACAAGTTTCAGTGAGTCATGTGACAAAAATAACATCAGAACTCACCGTTTATAAGGATATAATTTACAAGATATTCATGGCTTTTGTGTATTATAACATTATAATAATCAAGTGACTCTAGGTACAAGGAAGTAGGTACATAAATATAAACCTGTGTCTAAAGATGTCAGTGTTACAGTCCTCAATCTTTGAGGTTAGGACTATTGATTCGTGAACCCTGGTGAAGTCCTCATGTGAATGGACTTGGGCCATTTCTTCTATTGATCCTTTAAATTTATTTTATTTGTTTTGGGGAAAAGGAAATACCTGAGCTCACCAAATTTGAGCATATATCATCAGCAATTAACAATCAAGCTTACAAAGATATTGATCTGTGCAAGTCCTTCATTTACTGATATTCCCAACAAAATCTTACTTAGCAGATTTGAATCAGGTATATAATGTAAAATCTATGTAGCCAGGGACTTAAAGGGGTTGTTTGCCTTTAAATTAACTGTTAGTATGATGTAGACTGTGATATTCTGTGCAATTGGTTTTTATTTTTTATTATTTGTGCTTTTTGAGTTATTTAAATTTTTATTTAGCACCTCCCCCATTTTGCCATTTAAGCAATCTGGTTGTTAGGGTCCAGATTACCCCAGCAACCATGCATTTATATGAATGAGAGACTGGAATATGAATAGAGGAGGGCGTGAATAAAAAGACGAGTAATAAAGAGTAGCAATAACAATACATTTTAGCCTTATAGAGCATTTGTTATTAGATGGGGTCAGTGATCCACCATTTGAAAGCTGGAAAACGTCATAAGAAGAAGGAAAATAACAAAAAATGTTAAAAAGGAGAAAATGAAGACTAATTGATAAGTTGCTTAGAATTAGCCATTCTAGAACATACTAAAAGTAAACGTAAAGGTAAATTACTCCTTTAAGATGGTCATAGAAAAAGTCGTACAAACCGAAGGTTCATAAGATATTTGGGCCGTCACTACTATTTGTCGGACACAACTTTCGTACAATTGCTGTCTGTCAATTTATGGCATTGCTTAAATTTAATCTGAATGGTTAGTGGTAGGTTGGAAGATTGCAATAGACGATCGTTTATCGGATATAGGTATAAATTTGCACATCTATGGGCAGCTTTAATTGGTTCATGTTTGTTCTGCGTGGCTACTGGCTAATGAGTCGACTAAGGTTCCCTAATAATCCAGTTGTTCAGGTAAATAATCCCCATATATCTGTATGTATTGCAGTACTGCAGTGATTTTGTTCCCATTTTCTTGTTTGAAAAATTAATTCCGTGGTTGACCCCATTTTTACTAAGATGGATATAATACCTTGTATGATTTAAACATCCAAACCTGCTTGGGCAGAAAAAGTAGAGGTAATGAAAAAGGTGGGCAGAAATCATATATGAGGGAAATACAGATGAAAGTAGAAGATAATGGTAACTGAAAGTTAAGATGAAAGAGATAAATAGACTGTGGTGACCTGTGGGCAGGGAATTCCTGACAATTCTACTGTACTGAGCTAGAAAATGCTTTATGTGCCCACAACCAAATACATGCATATTAAATGTAATGTATATTTCTGTGTATTATTTTTTCCTGCTTGTATTTATAGAGCTCAGAATGGGGAAAAATACACAGATTTTCCATGTCAATACGGGGAGGCACATTTATCAAAGGTCGAATTTCGAATTCAAAAACTCCCCAAAACTCACATATATTCAACCAATCTAAATGTATTAAAAAATCGAATTCTCGGATGAATTAAATCGACCCGAAAACTCGAATCAAATTCGAATTTAAGAAACTCGACTCAAGTTTTTTCTCAGGAAAAAACCTTTATATGGCAGGAAGGCCGCAAACAACTCCAAATTCATCCCTGGACCTCTCCCATTGACTCAAACAGCAATTTGGCAGGTTTTAGGTGGCTAATAGTGACATTTGAATTCTTAAAGGGCCAGAGTATGATAAATCTCAAAAATCTAATTGAATAACTCCCTAGTTGAATTTGACAGTTTTGACCATAAAAAAATTTGAATTTTCAAATTGACCCTTGATAAATCTGCTCTGTACTGCTTGAGGAACTGTGCTAGCAAGCTTCATTGTGGTTGTACAAGAGCTCTAACGATCTGTGTGCTGGGCAGGGCATATAACTATTTTAGAAAAAGCAGGACAGTATGACAACGAAGAGTTCTAGGGCAAGTTTCATAAAATAACATATATACAGAGCAGGTTGTAGATCTCTGCTAAACCTTGTATTAATGAAATGCAGCATAGTTTAGAACGGTGTTTTAGAGATTACTCCATCAACAGTGTATCACTGGGAAATATATAAAAACCGGGTGCATTAAAGAATCTTTCAACAGCATTATGTATTAAATTACCGTATAATAAGCATAGTACAATATAGCAGCTGCTGAAAAAGGAACATGACAAAATACAGGATGAAACTTTGGAGTGTCCCACCTATGCTAAATAGCCCCTCATGCAACGGAGCCTGACAATGTCTCCTCTTCATTCTCTTGTGTGTGTGTGAATGGGTAGTATTGTAGACTCTATATAAATACCTTGTAGTAATAATAATAATAATGTGCAGGCTTCATTGAGCTGCAGTGAGGATGCTCTTGAGGGAGCAACCAGAGAGTAGTACAGGAATGGGATTTGTTATACAGAAACCAGTTATCTAGAAAGCTCAGAATTACGTGAAGACTTTCGATAGACTCTCCCATAGACTCCATCCAAATAATCAATAGATATAATTAAGCACAACTAGCCTATTGGGTTTATTTAAATTGATACTGACAGTAAAAATTTTCTTTTCAAAATATTAATCTACATTAAAAGTTACATATAGGTCATGTTGATTGTTTTTGCTGATTGCTTTTGTAAGTAATTATTGCTTGAAGTTCCTAAACCTGACTGTCCCATCTCAGTCTGTCAGTTATAGGTTCTAATACTAACGGACTCCTGCTGCACAAATATGGCAGCCCCCTCATAGATGAACGTGGGGATAAGAAAGGTAAAGTAAAAGCATCAGGCAAATACTTTTATGGCAAAATTATAAATGGCATTCAAAGATGATGTTATGATAGATATAAAAAAAGGTTATTTTCTGGTGTCAGTATCTCTTAAATGTTTACATGACTACACCAGCGTTTTCGGCACCAATTTTTTCGCCTTGTTTCGCCGCGGAAATGACATCCATAGACTTGTCTGGCGTCGTGCGTCAAAAAAAAAAGACGCCCGTCAAAATTTTTTTGACATACGTCAAAACATTTTTGACGTCAATAGACTTTAATGGGAGTCGGCGACATTTCGCCGGCGGTGAATTTTTGTCTAAATGAAACGTGTCAAATTCGCCCATCCCTACTACTGATTTAACCCTTTACTGGAACCTGGAAGCCTTAGAGCTCCTGTTATGGTCTGTAAAAAAGGAATGCTTATGAGACAGATTATGCTAATCCAATGTTCCGTGAAGCAGGAGAACCCCTACCAGCACCGGTTATCACCAATGTTTTGGAACTTTCTGAGGCAGTACTAACAGGGAACCTACCTACTCCAAAGATTAACAGAGGACCAATGTGCCCCAGTTCAGAACTAGTAACCTCTAAGATGCTGTCGAATGGCAATTCTTTAACTGCTGTTAGTGCATAAGCCCCTTAATTCTAGGGTGCAGTCAGTTAGAGGTTGACCTCCGCAAGGAATTATTCAGTGGCAAATTCTGATCATCAGAGGGCATAACTAATATACTGTTAGCAGGCCAGGACTGGCAATCTGTGGGTTCTGGCAAATGCCAGAGGGGCTGCTGTATGGTTCAATAGAAAGTTACTATATAGTGGGCTGGTAGGGGGCTGTGGAGCCTCTGTGTACTTGAAATGGAAGGGCCTATTTTGACTACCAGTCCAGGCCTGGCTGTTAGGCAAGTAATTGTTTAGTATTCTCTGCTAATTAGGATGCATATTAGTAGGAGACAGGCAACCTTTTGCCCTGCAGACTGTGTTGGGCAACAACTTTCGGGATCTTCTGATAACTTTCGTCTGTCAGCTATGCGGGGCACGGTGTATTAATAACTGTTATCTATAACAGGGAAACTCTTGCATTCTCCCACTCCTGGGCCACGTGTGAAACGGAATCTCCCACTCAGACATGTAACAACACAAAGAATCAGGAGGAAGACCAGGCGTGGGAGAGGTGGAGGGGGAGAGAGAAAGAAAGCCAGGGATGACGATGAGAAAGGCATATGCAACACGGATATAAAAAGCGAATGAAGGAAAATAAAAAGAGACATTGAGAAGATTAGAGAGGAAGGCTGCAATGGGTGGTTGAAGACTAGAAATGGAGGCAAAGACTAAAGTGGGAAGAAGGCTAAATAAATTAAGGAAGGCCTGATACAATATTCTTATGTAGATAACAAGGTTGGCTTTGCTTTATTCCACACTATCCCTGTTCTCTTCCAGATATTCTTGTCTCATCTGACAGTTTTTCCCCTCTTGATCTCCTCCCATGTTCGCTCAGTTTTACTTCTGCTGTCTTTTCTCAGTATTTCTCTCTGCTTATTTCTCCCCCCTCATCTCTCTTTCTAGGCTCTCCCCCTCTCAGACATCTCTAAACGCAGTAGTTCCCTTGGTAACTGCAGTGGGTTTGGATTTGGGGATGAGTCAGGAGAAGGCAGTTCGCTTTCTTCCTCCACTTTAAGTTCTGACCATGTGGGACAGAGCAAACTAACTTTTATAGACAACAGCATCTGGAACCACCCCCACTCCACTGATCCTAAATTCAGCCCCACCAATTAAAATATACAGCACTTTTATTATCTAGCAACCTAAATATTTGTATAGAACCTCTTAGTTGCTACTCATTCAATACATTATATATGCATTACAATCCTAGACTCTTTATATAGCCATTGGCATGATTTGGGGTGTATCCAGCCTAAAATACTGTCATTCATAAATGCATTGAAGGGAATGTTAGGGAACTGCTGTGTGCCATTGCCTTATATGTATATATGTACCTCCAATGGCTACTTGGCCAGCAAAGAAAAAGCAGCAAGCTGAGTAAGATGAACAAGACTTCTAGAGGGGAATCCATAGCACAGAAGTGATACACTTACAAACACTCTGAATTATTCTTTTTTTTTTTCAGCCTGCAACTGAAAATGCTCGTCATAAACTACACAGGAGATTCTGATCAGATCTTGTGGTTCAGACTTGATCTGACCCACAAAATCTTGTCATGCAACAGAATGAGATATTGTGGAATTCTACAAAATTTGATTCCCCCAATGTAGTTAGATGCATCAAGGTAAAGTTGAAAGGTGTGCTTTGTTTATGTCATATCATAATATCATATTGGAGTCATATCACTCCCCTCTCCCCCCCTCCCCAGCAGCCTAACAATAGAACAATCGGAAGGTAACCAGATAGCAGCTCCCTAACACAAGATAACAGCTCCCTGGAAGATCTAAGAGCAGCACTTAATAGTAAAAGCCAAGTCCCACTGAGACTGATTCAGTTACATTAAGTAGGAGAAATAACAGCCTGCCAGAAAGTAATTCCATGCTAAAGTGCAGGCACAAGTCACATGACTGGGGCAGCTGGGAAACTGACAAAATGTCTAGCCCCATGTCAGATTTCAAAATTGAATATAAAAAAAATCTGCTCTTTTAAGAAATGGATTTCAGTGCAGAATTCTGCTGGAGCAGCACTATTAACTGATGTGTTTTGGAAAAAACATGTTTTTACATGACAGTATCCCTTTAAATGGAGGCCCATGAGACCTATTGTTCTTGGAGCTAGGTGTTGCTGACTGACAGAGGGAGGGGGTGGGGTCTCTCTAGTTGGTTGTTTTCAACCCCCTCCCCTTTACTCAATGCAGGTATGCGAGGGGAGGAGATTAAAGCTTATAAAATGGAGGAGAGGGGCCAGATAACCTTTTGTTTTTGTGTATATAAATTTTGAAAAGTAAAATAAAAATTCCCCCCACCCAGCTGGCACAGCCATATTTAAATATATATAGGAACCATGGCAGTCTTTCTGCATTAATCCAGTGGCAGAGCTGGGGGGCGAGGGGGTACAGTGATCACTGCACTGAAAACCAGGGCACTGCTAGGTACGTTGCCTAGGCTACAGGGAACTGCTGAATAGATTGGATCTGCTTCTCTCGCCTGATTACAAACCACAGAAAGAGAGAAGCACAGCATACAACACTGTGATGGTGCCTTAGACTGCATCAGACATTGGGCAAAGTGGCCATTGCTAGCAAAAATTCACCAGAAATCTCATCCTCAGGGACATTGCCAATTCACTAACAGGTGTAGACTACAAATCACTAGCGAAAGAGATCGTCGCTAGTGCAGTTTCGCGCCCTATAGCCAGGTGAATTTCCACTCAGGCCAACGATCGTTAATCCGCAAATTCACATTTTACAGAACGCTACCTCTATCACCAGAGTTTCCTTCACTACCTTAGACCCGGTGAACTGATAAGATATAGCTACACCTTCCTCAGTCTTGTGTCAGTGACATCATATCCTGTATGCCGAAAAGTCATAAAAATGATAAAAAATACCCTGGCGTTTTTTCATATTTTAAAGCGAGATTTCCTTCATAAGTCCTAGCTATTAAAGATGTTTGTGTTAACGTTTTCCCAACCATTGAGGGGCATGCCACATTTGTTTTAGGGTATGTCTAGGGCATTAGAGGATCTCTTTTGTCTTTATTTTGCTTCCTTGTACATTTGTAATAATTAGTGGCCACTTCAAGCATTTGCACCAACGTCTCTAATAAGGACACACACACACTTATATGACCTATATTTACCTGCCCTATTCAAATTGACCTAAGCGTAAGAGTACTAATGAAGTTTTGCTAGGCAGAATTGAACGCTAGAGAAAGTTTGCTATGAAATGCTCACATTGATGAAGTAACGCTAGTGAAACTTCGCCAGCGTTTGGCTACAGAGACGCAACTTCGCATTTTAATGAATTAGATTAGTGGTAGCGAATTTGTGCCTGACGAAGTGACATGAAGTGTGGTGGAGCCTTCGATGGCGAAAATACCTCCTTTAGTGAATTTTGTGCCTTGCCTTGTCGATTACAGATGAAGCATGCGTTGTTTCGTTGCGACAGGCGTGTCATGTCTGATGGCTAATCTTCCGTATAGTTTACACATCAGATTTTGCATTTTGACCTGGGAAACTACACCAGATGTGTAGGATAGGGTCTGCCAATCAGACCCCATCCTACAAAACCTCCCATGCGTTAGCTCTTATTTTTCATGTCCCCCTCTATTTATTTTATGACATCCGAACTACTGCCTGGTTGCTAAGGTAATGAAGCCTACCAAGAATATAGCAGTTGAAATTCCAAGCCTGAACTACCCCTTTAATTACAAGTTATTTTAATTAGTATCAGCTCATTATCAGAAAACAGAAGAACTCAGCTCTTTATGTTAGCTTTGTACTTAACTTCTCATTTACAGTATTAATAGAAGGGACATTTACAAATGCAGCCACATGTCTTGCATAAAAATGGATGCATATGTTGCATTTATTTGCACCATTCATTATAGGTAATTGCATCAAAAGGTGATCCTTCCACTCCAGTGGAATGCTGTGTTGTGGGTAGAAAGCATGGTTCTTCCTTTTCCTATATCCTCTCTTTCCCTGCTCATTCATAGACCTCTGTCTCTGTCTAACAATCACACTACCACTCACCAGCATGTTCTAATAATCTATGGCCTCCTTCCAATCACAAGTCAGCTCTCCAACTTGTTCAGTCTTTGTTCTGCTAAACTCCATGTACTGCGTATTTACTCACCGGTATATCAGTAAGCAGCCAGTGCCTCCAGTATCTGTATTTGGGGTTCTGACGGGATGGTGCATCTGGATCCACCATAATCAGTATGTAGTTTACTCCCTAAAATGAGAAAATCTTTATCTTGTCAGTGTTTACCAAAAGCACAGTATATCAGTAGAGCAATTCTAAAATAACTAAATAATGCTATCATTCCAAAGCAAATAAAATATTGGTAACAGAACTGTTTCAATAACATGACAATTTGCAGTCCCCCAAAATGCACAAGCCAAGGTGCATATGTTTCTACCTCCCTAGACATATGTATGCATAAGGAGCCCAAGAAAGCTGCTATGTCTAGCTGAGCTATCAGGAGCTGTTAAGCAAGCAACAACAGGTATGGGATGTGTTACAAAGCTCAAAATTACAGGAAGACCACCTCACATAGACTCCATTTTAACCATATAATTCAAATTTATAAAATAGATTTCCCTTTTCTCTATAATACAGTTATTGAATCCGTTATCTGGAAACCCATTATACAGAAAGCTCTGAATTAGGTAAAGGCCATCTCCATTTTATCCAAATATTCCAAATATTTAACAATGATTCCCTGTTTCTCTGTAATAATAAAACAGTAGCTTGTACTTGATCCCAACTAAGATATAATTAATCTTTATTGGAGGCAAAACCAGTCTATTGGGTTTATTTATTGTTGACATGATCCATTATCCAGAAAGCCCCAGGTCCCGAACATTCTGGATAACAGGTCCCATATCTCAACTAAGATATAATTAAACTTATCGGAAAGGAAGGAAAACAATCGTACTGGGCTTATTTAATGTTTCAGTGATACTTTAGTAGACAAAGTATGGAGATCAAAATTACAGACAGATGTCTTATCTGAAAAAGTCCAGGTCTCAAGCAATCTGGATAGCAGAAATTCAAGGAAACAGTTCCAAATAAAATATCAAATCATGGGTTATTTTGATTTACTATACTTTACTATATTTTGATTTAACATATAGGTTTGTAGAAGAACTAAATCGGCAAGCTGCAGAGCAGGGTTTGTGAAAGCTCCCGTTTGTTGTAGTGATTGGATTATTTAAAGCTCTGTTTCTGTGACAACTGCTCTGCCTGAAACATGCATTATGTGTAACATGGAGACCTCTTTGCAAAGGATTCTGGGAGATTGCATCTTCAACTCAGCGAATGCGCCCTCCTCTTGGAGCAGCTTCACATATCCACAACCTCATAAGTTGCTCACAGAATTTCAACATTCATTCTCAACACCCACATGCAGTATATGGATTTTCCCAATTAAACTGTCGTCCCCCAGTGACATGCAGATCGGCCATCTATACCCACCAAACCACACATTTGTCTGCCAGCCCAGCTGTACATGCATGTAAAGTGTATGAAGGCACATTTTAGGAAGAGCAGAGTTACATCTGAGTCATTAAAAATTAGAACCTGCATTGTGGCATCAATCATGGTTCTTAACAACTATATATTTGAGAAAGGTGATGAATTTAATTTGTGTATATGAAGGACAGTAACTGCAGTAACTGCATGGAGCCAAAAGAGAAGGATTGGCCTTTGACCTTTAATAAAACGCCTTCTTCATTTTTGTACATGAAAGTGCTGCAGCATATTTTTTGATTTACTACCCAAAGCAAGGGTCTAAGCTGCCGGAGCACCCATCCAACAGGTAAGGCATCATGCTCTCCTAATCGAGTTGTGGCACAGGAGAAATGGTGACTCAAACAAGCAGAATTGTTGTCCTAAATATTTATGGGTTTTTTTGTCACGGTTTTAGAAAAGGTATTTAAAGGCATGGTTCCGCTTTGAGTTAATTTTTAATATGTTATAGAATGGTTAATTGTAAGCAACTTTTCAATTGGACTTTTATTTTTTGTCTTCAACTTTCAAACGGGGGTCACTGACCCCATCTAAAAAATGGCCTGTAAGGCTACAAATGTATTGTTATTGCTTATTACTCATCTTTTCTATTCAGGCCTCTCCTATCTATTTATATTCCAGTCTCTTATTCAAATCAATGCCTGGTTGCTAGGGTAATTTGAAAACTGGAGAGCTGCTGAATAAAAAGATAAATAACTAAAAGACCACAAAAAATGAAAACCCAATTGCAAATTGTCTCAGAATATCACTCTCTGCATCATACTAAACGGTAACTCAAAGGTGAACAACTTCTTTAAGCACATGAAATTCAGCATTACCCTTCATAACAAAACAGCAGCAGAAGAACTTCAAGTGGCTTGACGTAAAACAAATTGGAGTAAATTCACTGAGGATGTTAGAATACAGGGACTGTTATGATTAAGATGAAATTTGAAATTAGAGGCAAAGAAGTGGTAATTGAATAAGGGTGTACATTTATCTCATGGGAAAATTACACTGTCCATTCACTTGTGTAGGATTTTATGTAATATCCTTTGATAAATGTGCCCTTGGAGATTCGTAAAGTGAAAAAAAGCAATATAATAAGGATTAATCACAGATACAACATAAAAATGCAAAAGACATATAGAACTTTTCTTATCTGGCCTATCATGTACGACATTAGATCCTCAGTTTTTAGCCTTGATGTCAGGAGACATATTTTGCACCTGGATATACAGGTATGGCATCCGTTATCCAGAAAGCTCAGAATTAAGGAATGGCCGTCTCCCATAGTCTCCATTTTATCCAAATAATCCAATTTTTAAAAAAAAAGATTTCCTTTTTCTCTGTAATAATAAAACAGTACCTTGTACTTGATCCAAATTAAGATGTAATTAATCCTTATTGGAGGAAAAACTAGCCTATTGGATTTATTTAATGCTTAACCGATTTTCTAGTAGACTTAAGGTATGAAGATCCAAATTACGGAAAGATCAGTTATCCAGAAGACCCTAGGTCCCGAGCATTCTGGATAACAGATCCCATACCTGTACCAGAAGATAAGTAAGCACCTTCTTTATGGGGAGTGTACACCTAGCACAATTTCTGGTGCTGAGCCAGAATATGACCTCCTCCTGCTCTTTGAAACGTAGGGACCACATTGCCACTGCAGATATATGGTGGACACATCAATTGTGGACAGAACTTTGTCTAAAGTAGAAAAGTAACATTCAAATTATGATTTTGCATAAACAGCATTTTAATGTTTTTTTAATATTAACAGATGTCCTTTGGGTTAGGGATGATGCCATGAAATTTGGGAGAAACATTGGTTCAACCTAAACATTAGTACGTAGGTTATTTTATCTACTCCTTCAACTGAGCTTCAACTTTTCTGTACAATTCATAAGATGGTACTGACTATTATCATTCATTAGTAACTCATTTCATGTCCCAGGGCCTTATAGATTTCTTTGTATGGCTAAGAATAATTATCATTTGCCTTGCATATAGTATATTACTGTGTATTGGACAATCTGTCCATTGCATGGAAACTACTTATTGACTTGTTTTTTCTCACTGTGCTTGCAGTTGAACTGTCTAACCCTTATTACTAGTGATGCTCAACCAGTGGCTCGTAAGCAACATATTGCTCACCAACTCCTTGGATGTTGCACCCAGTGGGCTCAAAGCAGGGGCTTATTCCTGGTTTGGATGCAAGTTTTGGTTGCATAAATCTAGATATACTGCAAACAGAGCATCTTATAGGCTGCCAGTTCACATAGGGGTTGCAAAATAGCAAATCACAGCCCATATCTTGCACCCACAGGGACTTTTTCATGCTTGTGTTGCTCCTCAACTCTTTTTACATTAAAATGTGGCTCACTGGTAAAAAAAAAAGTTGGGGAGCCCTGCCTTAAGACTGTAACTTCTAGCTATAGGGTTTATATCATCTAAGGGGGACCCGCCATTTCAGGGAGATGATCATTTCCAAAGATATTGTTCTAAAACCAATGACATCCCTGTAGCAAATATCAGATTGTGACACTATTGTGTAGCAGCCAAGTAGGAAGAACGAGCCAGAAATCTTTTCCATCTGTGGTGGCACCGAAGGTGTGGGAATATTTCATCAATATACACACACATATATATTCATAGGGAGGTTGCAGAAGTTCCCTAAAAAAATCAGCTTGATAATGGTTCAATATGTAGGCACAGATGTTGATCAACTGGCAGTTAGGCAGGTTAAAAAAAGTAAAAAGGTTGAACTTGATGGACGTGTGTCTTTTTTCAACCTAACTTACTATGTTTCTATATAACTATGGAACTACAACTGCCGATGGGGTGCAGGAAGTTAGTTAGTAGTAGTAGTAAAACATCACCTACTCCACACCTCTAGATTTGCAGGGGAGTACAAGGCAACCCCCCCCCTTCCAATACAACTTGCTTTACACTGCAGTTTGTATTTCTTTTCCCAGTAGACAGGCAGCAGCAGGGAGTCACACACAGCTTATTAATGCCTTATTGATTTTTTTAGGCTTGCAGTCCGACTGGAGGCGGAGGGGCTGCAAATGCTCCCACTTCTCCTTCCCCTCTGCAAATGCTATCCTCCTCCGCTGGAGACGACCACTCGGGCTTCCCCTGGCTGGATCACTGCGGGGGCTATGTGGAAAATACCAGAGAAATGGAGAGAGGAGAAGGAAGGCAGAGCTACTGAATGTCACATTACACAGGAAGTGATGGCCAATGTGAAATAACCCTTGAGGTGCCAAATGTTGCAGAGAATGCTCTCTACTTGCTCACACAGGGAGTGCAAGTGCAACCTCAATCACAGTGCAACTGAAAAAGGAAGAATAGGGTACCCTTTACTAAATTACACTGATATGGTATTGTTCATTATGTGAAATTACTACCTCATAATCTAATATGGGTGTGCAGGTGGCCATCTAAGTTCATAGTGCCTGATCCTGACCTGAGCACTGCACAATACAACTGCTTCCAGACAGCTATAGTTTCTCCTATTCAAGGTTATTCCTCAATTTCCTAAAATGACTTGCTTGCATGATAGTGCTCCTGCTTGGGTGCTTTTCTCACATGTACCACTGCTTGGGCCATTAGCAATGCATTTTTTTCAATTCATTGTGAGCTATATAATGTTGAAACCTTCTGTATGCTTCATTTAACCTGCTTTTTGGAAGGGTAAAGAAATCTATGGGGTCAGAATCCATTGTCTCTTACTGTATTTAAAGGAATAGTAAGAAAAAAAATTCTTTAGTAAAGAAAAAAATGAAAGTGCTCTGCAACTGATGTGCTTCAGAAACTCTACTATAGTTCGTATAAACAAGCTGCTGTGTAGCAATGGCGGAAATTGAAAAAAGGCTATATGGCACAGGTTAAAGGAAAACTATACCCCCCAAACAATGTAGGTCTCTATTAAAAGATACTGAGTAAAGCAGCTCATGTGTAAAACCCTGCTTCATGTAAATGAACCATTATCATAATAATACACTTTTTTAGTAGTATGTGCCATTGGGTAATCATAAATAGAAAATTGCCATTTTAAAAAATAAGGGCCGCCCCCTGAGATCGTAAGATTCACTGTGTACACATACAAATCACATGTAAGGTCACATGAGCCAATTAACAGACAGAGTTCTGCCTTTTGCTTCCTCACTTCTTCCTGTTACAGTTAGTGTTGTAGTATTTCTGGTCAGGTGATCTCTGAGGCAGCACAGATAGAGTCACGAAATGGTGGTTCAAGGCAAGAGATATAAAAGGGCAATATTTATGTAAATATATATTCCAGTTTGGTAAGATTCTTTAATATGTCATTCAATTTGATATAAACTTTCTGTTGCTTAAGTATTCATTTTGGGGGTATAGTTTTCCTTTAAATAGTGGATAACAGATAACACCGTTATGCTCTACAGATCTTAAAAGCTATCCTAAACCGTTTCTCCTTTGAATGGCTGCCCCCATTGCTACACAGCAGCTTATTTTTATATAAACAATAGTGGTGTTTTAACAGTGCCAGGGCAACATTGCATTATATATTTATTACTTTAAAACACTTACATTTTATCCACTATTAACCTGTGCCATATACTGTAGCCTTTATTCAGTTTCCCCCATTGCTACACAGCAGTTTATATGAACTATAGTAGTGTTTCTGAAGCAAACACATCAGTGCAGAGCAACAGTACATTATATTTTCATTACTTTAAATCACTTTAATTTTTTGGCATTACTGTTCCTTTAATGTTATGGGCAGGAAGTTTAAGTAATGAATTTGTGACTGTGAGTCAGATATACCAAACCGTACACTAGAATAAATGTAACAATAAGCAAGATGCAGCATTGGTTCCAGGAAGGCAGGGCCGAGAAAACTCAGTGCTACACTATCAGCCAGAAATAGATTAGGATGAAGTATTCTAAAAGAAAGGAAAGAGGAAGGGGAGGGTAAAAGTGACGTTACAGGGAGGGTGAGACAGAAGGGAAAGTACAACGTTGGAGTGAGGGGGAGAGTGACAGCTAATGGAAACTTCAGAGAGAAGAAGTGAAATTAATAGCATGATGAACACAAAAGTAAAATGAAGTAAGAGAAACAGTGGCTCAGGATAGAGACACATTGCAGGAGCCTCGGAAAAAGGAATGGGTGGAATAGGACAGGGTGGGGAGCTCAGGTACAGGAAAGTTAATAGATCTAAAGAGAATTATTTTCCTGCTCCATGGACAAAATAGCAAGGGGACAAATGAGGTGAAATGTGACAGACAGATATACTGAAATAAGGAATAAAAGTAGAGAAAAGAGGAAATAAAGGAAACACTATCATCACAAAGTTTCCATTTTGTAAATATTCTATTTATAATCATTTATAACTCTATATGTCACTTTATTTAAAGCTATATATACTGTATGGCCAACAGTATTCAAACACCTGTCTGACCATCATCTCATTCCCAAACCAAGAGGATTGACATGAATTTGGTCCTTCCTAACAGCTTTTGCTCTTCCAAAGATTTCCAGTAGATATTGGAACATTATTGGTGAAAATTACTTCCATTCAGCCACAAGAGCATTATTGAGGTTGGGCCCTGATGTTGTAACTGATCCCACAGGTGGTGATTTGGGTTGAGGTCGGGCTCTGCTCCCATCGTAGCAAACCCATTCTGTATGGAGCTGCTTTCTAGAGGCATTTTAAAACTCTTCAGTGAGTGCTCCATCTGAGGATATGTTATTTTATCCAAATAATCCAATTTTTTTAAAATCATTTTTTTTCTGTAATAATAAAACAGTACCTTGTATATGATCCAAACTAAGATATAATTAATTGGTAACAGAACCAAGCTATTGGGTTTATTTAATATTTACATGATTTTGTAGTAGATTTAAGGTATGAAGATCCAAATTACGGAAATATCTGTAATCCAGAAAGTCCCTTGAGCATTCTGGATAACAGGACCTATACCTGTATTTCCTCTGCAACCCTATTTAAAGGGGTTGTTCCACCTTTAAATCAACTTTTAGAATGATGTAGAAAGTGATAGTTTGAGGCAATTTGCTATTGTTATTCATTATTTGTGGTTTTCAAGATATTTGGATTTTAATTCCGCAAGTTCAGCAGCTGTCTGGTTGCTAGGCTCCAAAATACCATAGCAACCAGGCACTGTGAAAGCCTGAATAGTTGGATAATAAAAAGTCACAATTAATGTGTAGTTTACGGAACATTTGTTTTTTTAGATTGGGTCAGTGACCCCCATTTGAAAGCTGGAAACAGCAGTAGCAGAGGGCAAATAATTCAAAACCCATATTAAAAAAATGAAGGCCAATTAAAATGCTGCTTAGAATAAGCATTTTTATAACATACTAAAAGTTAACTTAAAGGTGAAGCACCCCTTTAATCTTATTAAAGTAATAAATATACTCAATACCAAAAACTCTTCCTATACAGTACCTACAATGGAATCATTTTATTGTATTTCTGAACAAATTGTGGCATTGCTCCTGTTGCAGATATGCAAAAAAAATTCCATTACCCACCATGTTTATCTAAATACACCCATAATTAAATTCAATGGGCTCCCTGAGTCAATAGGCCAAGCTGTCTTGTTTTACACTAAAGGTAGGCCGTGGGAGGTTGTGGTCAGACAGGCTTAAAGACTGCAAATTAGGACTGCACTGAATCCAGAATTTGGTCTGGGATTCAGCGACTAAAATGATGGATACCAAAAGTGTAATTAGACACCAAGAAAAAGGGACGGCACTCCGGTACAAGGAATATACTTAAGCATGCCTATGATTAAGGGAGTGATTCCCGAAACGCGTAGGGCGTTGGATCCTTACATGAGCTTGGAATAAAAGTATATTCCTTGTACCGGAGTGCCATCCCTTTTTCTTGGTGTCTATTTGGATTTCAGCAGTGGGGATGCTGCGGACAGAGCACCCGATTGGAGCAGCAAATAGGGAGAGTGAACCTGGAGCGGTCCCTCTTTGTTGAGCTAAGATACCAAAAGTGTGTTCACGGATGATGCATTGGAGTCAGATTTGGTGACATATGAAAATGAATGTTAAATCTTTGTTGAGCTTTGAAGAATTCAGTAATTGAATTTAAAATGATTTGATGCATCCTTGTTGCAAACAAAGCCATGTGAGTAATTCTGCATCTGATAACTTGACGTTAATGAACGGAAACTGGTTGTAGTCCAGTTTTATTAAATTGCTGATGTTGTGGCCAATGTTTCTTGACAAATTTGATGTTTTTCACTTTAGTTAATATGCTCTTTGGTATTGCTCTTTGCTAATCCACAATGCAAATCATAACAGGAGCTTAGAAGTTGTTCCTTGTTGACCTGCAAGTGAAAATGTTAAAGGGGTGCTTCACCTTAAAGTAAACTTTTAATATGTAATAGAATGGCCAATTCTAAGCAACTTTTCAACTGGTTTTCATTATTTATTTATTAGTATTTTTTAATTATTTGCCTTCCTCTTCTGACTCTCCAGCTTTCACATGGGGGTCACTAACCCCCTCTATAAAACAGTTGCTCTGTACTACAAATGTATTGTTGCTTTTTATCACTCCTCTTTCTATCCAGGCCTCTCCTATTTATATTCCAGCCTCTTATTCAAATCAATGTATGGCTGCTAGGGTAATTTGCACCCTAGCAACCAGATTGCTGACACTGCAACTGGAAAGCTGCAACTTAAAAACCACAAATAATAAATAAAGAAAAACAATTGCAAATTGTCTTAGACTATCACTCTCTGCATCAGACTAAAAATTGCCACAAAGGTGAACAACCGCTTTACGACACTTTCTGCCAAAAGTTGTATCTCTTTATATGGCTTCCTTCTATTTCTGTTGGAGATTAATAGGGTCAAATGAGCTCAGTGCCTGAGTTAATGCAATCCATACATCAGGGAGCGGACATGGGGAAACGCGCCTATTTATCAGTTATTAACCAATAAGATGTTTACATTTAAAGGATGACCATTAAATGCTTCCTGCTGATTGGTTGCTATCAAATAGAGTGCACCAGGCCCCCCTGCAAAAAAACTCAGATCCCCATCCTCCCGCCCTGCCTCCGCTCTGCCCCACTTCCCGCCTCCGCCCCCTCCCAACCCTGACTTGTGTCCCCCTTCTTTACCACAGGTAAGAGAGCTGCCGTGGAGGATTGAGTTTTTATAAGCTATAAGGGAAGCAGACCCCACAGTCTGGGCCCTGCCGTTCTCCCGGGACCCCCTGCGACTGTGAGGTCTGCTTCCTCTATAGTTACGCCACTGGTTTCTATGATTTATTACTCCTGGGCAAACTTAGTGCCTTTTATTACATAACCCCATAATACTTGTTCACATGTTTACTTCCACTACATTACATTTATTGATTATACTGACTATACACATGCCTCCCCACTTCCCAGCCAATAACTGGTGTCCCTTGATAAACCCTGGACTCCCACATTGTTTTGCAATAAGTCTGTTGTAGTTGATCAGGGTTCAGTGCTAGAAGCATGGAGGAGAGGTGAGTTACAGAGTTTTGTGAGCAACACACAAAGATGGTATTGCAACAGCTGGCTATACAGGTACAAATCGTTTTTATGTTTGTGGAGCCAGTCTCGAGTGATGACTTTGTATCATGGATATCAGTCGGGTCCCAGATCAGAGGTTTCATTTGTCAAACCACCATGCTGGCCAGTGCATAGTTCTCTGTGGCTCTTTTATACTTCCTGCTGTTCTGATTGGTAAGGGTAGCAAAACGAATTACCTAATTTCTCCTAGGTCTCTCCTGGTAATAGTTGCCCGGTGCTGGCTGGAGGGGTCGGCGCCTCTCCCAGAAATATCTGCAAAGAAGATTAGCCAAACAACACAGGCTGGTGTAGCGGGGATCTCCCCTGCACGTTTATTTCGTCAAGTGATGTAACGTTTCGGGGGCGTGCCCCTTCATCAGATGTCTGATGAAGGGGCACGCCCCCGAAACGTTACATCACTTGACTAAATAAACGTGCAGGGGAGATCCCCGCTACACCAGCCTGTGTTGTTTGGCTAATCTTCTTTGCTGATTGGTAAGGGTGCCAGCCCAAAACAGAACTGTTGAGCAAAGAAGAGTACAGTTAACCATTATAGACCACCTTTCCACCACAAAAGCAATCTTTTGTCAGTTTCATAAAAATAAAATAAAAAATTTCTACCATATTAGAGGGAGAATTCTCTACAGTACAAATGTAGATCCAACTGTTTCTACCGGTACAATGAAAAGCCACAGTAGCACCCTGCATCTCAGGCTAATGCAAGCTGAGCTATTAATGGCGTAAAATAATCATTAAGCTTCATCAGCTCACTCTGGCATGTTGCCACCTTGCATGGCGAGCTTCCAGAGAGATAGCAGTGAAAACAAGAAGAATAATTATTTAAATTCTATGTATACATGCATGAAACTCAAAAGCAGTATAAAGAAAACTCATTCATTAGCTGCTCATTCTTGTAATCCCTTTCCGACCCGCTCTTGCTAGTCCCATCTATCTCCTTTCCAACCCCACATTTAAAAAAACGGGACCAATGGAACCATAAAGAAGACACTGTGCTAAGGGTTTTCGTAAGGAATGTTTGGCCCCCATATGCCCACATGACCATGTCCTGATCCACCCCATTCTGCCCTAGCCACCTACACCTGGCTTCTTTGATGGTAGTATGGGCTTCAGCTGGGCCACTGACAAAAGTCCGAACTGTGCCACTGGTTGCATACCATAAGTAGTTATAAAAGCACCTTTATTTTCTTTGGACACCAAACCAGCAGCAAGCCCCTACAAGTTGTAAATATGCCAGGGTGGTAAACTCTCTAGAAACTGTGCTTCTTTTTTAATGCTAGTGCCCCAGTCTGATGCACAGCTATGATTTATAGATTCTTTAGAAACCAGGAGGGAAGAGTGAACAGAGTAAATTTAGCCAAAAAGAAAAAGTTAAGCTGGCCTTACATAGACCAATAACAGCAGATGACCCGGCCCCTCCAGCTATGTACAATCAATATGAAAATCAGGCAGGATTAAAAATGCTGTTGGACGAGTACCATATTGGAAACATTGATGTGGTCCTCTCCAGATGTGTATCCGTGTATGCCCCATTATGATCCAATCATTGACCCAAGGCCAAATGCGGTGGGTGATGTTGGTGACCATGTAAATATTCTTTCAATTTGTGACTTTGTCATATGAATAGCTCTAAAAAAATAAAATCCCATTTAACTTTCATGAATGAAAAACAAATCTATCTCCAATATCCTTTAATTAAAAAATGTGTATCGTTTTTATAATAAACCTGACTAATTGCAGTGAAATTCTGCCTTAATTTACTTGCTCTGGCTACTGCAGATAGGAAACTTCAGACAGTCCCTAACTGCTCTGCAAGGAAACTATCATAACGGAGCCCCCCCACATTACTTCCCAGAACTTGAGCAGCTTTGTTTGTTTCCCTATAAAGCAGCTGACTGTGTAGAGATTTATATCCGCAGACCCAGTGCATTCTCCATATTCTGTTTATTAATTAGTCTTGCTGTATCGGCTTCAATGGCAGATATTATTTGACTTGTGCTGTTTTGATAATTTATGACAATCCCTAAGCTTAACCTCCCAACAGAAGCCCAGACCACACTGAGCATGTGCGTAGTCTTGGCCTTGCAAAGATTGTATACAAAGTTACAAGATGACAGCCCCCTGTGGCCAGCTTTGAAAACATAAATCATTTGTTTAATTACGCTTCTGGTGCAGTAAGTTCAAATTTATATTTAGTATACAAAATACAGCATTTCTAGCAGTATTCTGTGTTAGACTTTAGTTTCCCTTTAAGATGCAGCCAGCTTTAGCTGCCCCATAATAAAGACTATTAGGTTTAGAGACTCTGACCTTGTATTTGGACACCTAAATGGTCCTTTGATTCACCCAGGCAGCTATGTCTCTTTTCCTAGGTCCCTTTGTAGTTTGCCCAATAGGTGGCAGTGTTTTTTAAAGGGAGAGCACACATGCTCAGGGCCCTCTTCCTGGATTTAACCTTGTGAGGAGGTGGGTACAGGAGTTTTCTGGACAGTAACAGGCCCAAGTTAGGGAAAGTTTATTTAGTGGTATAAGTTAAGCGTCATAGTCGCTCTAGGAGCCAAAGAAAGATAGAGGCAGGGTAATTTAGCGAGCAGCTTTCTAGCTCAAACAAGGAGAGTAGTTGGGGTTAGCACCCTTGCAGGGATCAAGCCGTCAGTGAGACATATCATCTGCCATTGTCCAATAAAGAAGTTATTTGTTTGAACCAATCACCCTGGACTGCTGTTACTTACTTACTTTTTTTTATTAAACCGTTCATAGCTGTTGTAAACTCATTTAAAGATTTAAGCTGTCAATTAAATATTGCATGCCCTTCCTCTATGCCTTAGGCCAGGGGTCCCCAACCTTTTTTACTCGTGAGCCACATTTAAATGTAAAAAGACTTGGAGAGCAACACAAGCACGAAAAAGTGGGAGTGCCAAAAAAGGGCTGTGATTGGCTGTTTGGTAGCCTCTATATGGACTGGAAACCTACAGGAGACTCTGTTTGGCAGTACACATGGTTTTTATACAACCAAAATTTGCCTCCAATTCCGGAATTCAAAAATAAGCACCTGCTTTGAGGCCACTGGGAGCAACATCCAAGGGGTTGGTGAGCAACATGTTGCTCGCGAGCTACTGGTTGGGGATCACTGCCTTAGGCATTGAGGTGGGGCAAGCAAATACTTTCACTTTCAATTCAGCACTTCCTAGATGTCACTGCTCTACCCACATTCCTCCGTTCTCTTAACCATTTCATTGTGTAGCCAGTGCATGGGGATAGACATCAGGTCCTCCATTCTGGGGCACAAACAAGATTCTGAGATGATGCAAGGCTTGCATCCACAAAATGGCTCCTGCCTGCTTGCTATAATTATGAGTTCCCAGAAGAATAAAGGAAACTAGATTCAAATAATTTATACAGTGTAATTAAAGTTAATTTTGCTTGACTAACATGATAAAATATGATTTGGAATAATTTTTATGTGACTTTAAGAAGTCACATAACATTTAAGTTCTATATTTCATAATCATATAGAAAAAGAATAACTGAACCTAAAGAGAAAGTGTTTTATTCCACACAGGGAATCAGTAGTAAAAAACATCCTGGGTTCCCCAAGTGGTGGGAAGTAGTTAAGGTAAGCTGTGACCACTTTATATCAATAGCAAGCAGTTCTCAGCACAAACCAGGTTTAAAATATTAACTGAATCAATGACAGATATCAGTTGACTATATGGCATAGAAATAAACCTGGAAACGGGCCAACAATGGTGCTAATACAAACCCCTCTGTTTCATTTTTCTGCCAACTTCAACACTGGGGGGGGGGGGGGGCTATCTAAAAACGCATTCAGAAAAGACAGTCACTTATATTTACCGGCTGCTGTAATGGAGTGGCAGTATAAAAATCAGAGTTGTAATTTGTCACCATCTTCTGGCTGCTCAGAAGGCAAGCACAGCATTCAATAATGTATTCTATCAGTATTAATATAGAGCTACTTGTATATGCCAAGCTGTACCTCCCAATGATATTAGACATGGTAGTAATAAGAGAAAGGTAACAATTGTTGCAATTTACAATGGTTGATTGCCTCAATAGTGGCAAGGCTGAATCCATTGGTATGCCAGTGCCCTAAGAGGTAGTCTTTTATTGGGTGGTGTGAACAGGAGGCAGACAGGAATATGTAAAGAAATAAATGAAGAGATGTAGTGAGGTGCAGAGCAATTAAAGCATTGGAAAAAGTGATGCATGGGTTCAAGATTTTTTTTACCTTAACCCAACCTGAGACCGACCCAGGCCACTGTGCTGTGCCAATTTATATACAAACCCCTACTCATCTAAGAATTCGCTGAATAGCCTAGAGGTAGGGGAGGGGCTGGAATCAAATATGGCCCACCATTCACCACCAATCCACTCCTAGGGCAATAGGTTAGCCCAGACCTGCCCAAACTTCATATCATTACTTGGAAAGTCATGTGTAATATTCACCATTTAAGCAAACTGATGCTTAACCCAACTATCCAAAAGTATAATGAGTGTGTATGGACACATGGAGTGTGTTAGAGTACCATTAAAGGACCGGTAACATCAAAAAATTAAACTGTTTTAAAGTAATAAAAATATAATACAGTGTTGCCCTGCACTAGTAAAACTGCTGTGTTTGCTTCAGAAACATCACTATTGTTTATATAAATAAGCTGCTGTGTAGCCATGGGGGCAGCCATTCAAAGGAGAAAAGGCTCAAGTTACACGGCAGATAGCAGATAAGCTCTGTAGAACATAATGCTATCTGTTATCCATTATTTATCCTGTGCCATATAGCCTTTTTTTGAATTTCTACTCAGCAGCTTGTTTATATGAACTATAGTAGTATTTCTGAAGCAAACACGTCAGTTTTACCAGTATAGGGCAACACTACATGATATTTTCATTACTTTAAAACACTTTCAGTTTTTGGTGTTACTGTTCCTTTAATGAAAACCAGCACCCAGCCTTGCATTTATTTTAGCTCAGGCGAACTTGTGGTCATGCTGTATAGAGGGCAGACACAATAATATCCAAAGATTCTTCTTCTACTGCACCTGTGACTCCATGCTTGCAACAAAAGGCTAAGACAGTGTGTGTTGCCAAATGCAACACTGATGCTTTAAATAGGTGGTTCACCTTTAAGTTAACTTTTAGTATGTAATAGAATGGCTAATTCTAAGCAACTTTTCAATTGGTCTCCATTATTTATTTTTTATAGTCTTTGAATCATTTGCCTTTATCGCCTGACTTTTTCCAGCTTTCAATGGGGGTCACTGACCCCGTCTAAAAAACAAATGCTCTGTAAGGCTACAAATGTATTGGTATTGCTACTTTTTATTTCTCATCTTTCTATTCAGGCCTCTCCTATTCATATTCCAGTCTCTTATTCAAATCAGTGCATGGTTGCTAGGGTAATTTATACCCTAGCAACCAGCTGGATGAGATTGCAAACTGGAGAGCTGCTGAATAAAAATCTAAATAACTCAAAAACCACACATTATAAATCATGAAAACCAATTGCAAATTATCTCAGAATATCCCTCTCTGCAACATACTGGGGAATAGCCCCTTTAAGCTGAAACCAATTGTGCAAAAGTCAGGTGTGCAACACATGCATAGATACCTATTGCCCTCTTGTGGTTATTCAGGAATATGGGCTGGAATTCTTGTATCTGATCAGCAACACAAAAGAGGCTATTTATTAAAGTACGAATGCCAAAAAATGTGAGTTTTTTTTTACTATAAAATCGAATTTTTAGTGAAGACAAAAAAAACTTAACATTTTTCGTGATTTATTATACCGTGAGGATGGAAAAAGTCAGAATCCGAGGTTATATATATGTCAATGTGAGAAGTCCAGAAGATTCAAAGATTTTGTAGTTTTCAGGCAAAAATCCGAAAAATCTTATTTTTTTCGGACAGAAAATCTGAAGAATTTATACAGTTCGAATTTTTGGACAATTTTCACTAGTTTTTTCCCGAATTGGAATTTTTAGGGAAAATGTATTGATAAATAAGGGAAAAAAACCCTTGTGGATTTGGTCGGAGTAGTTTTCAGAAAATAATGAGATAATAAATGATAAATGGGCCGCCCTCATACATTAATTGCTGTCATATGGACACTCAGGAAATGGATCAGAAATAAAGCATTATGCATGAACAGATTTATTATAATGTATAATAATTATAATATTGTATATTATTCTTATGTCAAATGATCAGATCAGCCCAATTTGACCCAGCACATAGGTGGCCTGGACCACCAAAGCTGTAAAGCACTGCAGAACATATTGGTGCTATATAAAGAACAATAATTTGTTTATTACCAGCAGGGGTAAGAGCTAGTTTATTAATTTTTAGTTTGCTGTAGACAGTTCTATTCTGCTATATTTGTAGCCTCGCACAATAATACATTTTTTGAATGCAGGGGTCAGTGACACCCCCCATTTGAAAGCTAAACGTACAAAGAACTTGGACAAGAGTTTTAAAGACGACTTTCACTGTAAAATGGTATGGACTTTTTTTCAATGAATAGAAATATATTACAAGAATATGATTCCCTATTATTTGGATGATTTATTTCACATGGGGAGTTGGCATGACATCAGAGGCTCCCATCCTAAAATATTCAATGATTCTTGCAGTTTCCTTGACATTGATGAAGCCACTGTAAATTGTGCATCTGCCATTAAAAGGGCACATCATTTGGGTTGCATAGTTGCATTGCATCTCTACCCAGTGCATGGATATCGCAAGCGAAGAGCAAGGGTCGAGTCATATTTTTGTAATACTAAATACCATTTTGTGACATACAGTTTTTTAGTAATAAGACAGTCAGTAGAAGGGAAAGAGAATGGATTCAAGTGCAAGAACATGTTTAGAAGGGAAGTGCCTCAGTCCCTACATGCCGTCATGCTAATGTGTGTTAATTAACAGCAGATGAGGTACAACAGCACCCGGACTGGGAATGCTGTAATGTCAAAGCAAGATTTTTGGCACCACAAGATGAACAACCATCTGTATAAGAAATACATCTTCTGTCATTCTTCTTAACAAACTGCATTTGTTCTAAGGAAGCTTGTGGCACTGTGCCCAAGATAAGTGACTGGCACAGGAACTTGGCTGCATGTTATTTTGGCATGTGCTATCTGTCTATTGCAACCGCACAGCCATCTTTATAGGGGTCATTTATGAGCTCCAAGGCAGTGTGCATTTTTTATACTTTGTACACTGCCTTCTTACCCTGCACCCATGTATAGAGACTTGCAGCTGCCCTGAAAAATATAGCACTGGCTACATTCATTGGTGCAATATTCATATAATATGATATAATACAATAGGGGGGGATGAAGGCACCCCAACTACCACTCCTCAATTTGCGTGTCATTCAGGCACACCAGTTAGTGGCAGAAGAAGCAGGCTGCAATCCTGAGCCGTGTCCTTAGGGGTCATTTATGAAGTTCAGTTGCGGTTGCCCTAAGTTGGCTGCATTTATACTATTCATTTAAGGGATTGTTCACCTTTAACTGTTAGTATGATGCAGAGAGCGATATTCTGAGACAATTTGCAATTGGTTTTCATTTTTTATTATTTGTGGTTTTTGCGTTATTTAGCTTTTTATTCTTTAATTCTCCACTTTGCAATCTCAGCAATCTGGTTGCTAAGGTATCAATAACCCTAGCAACCATGCACTGATTTAAATAACAGAGAATATGAGAGGACCTGAATAGAAAAATGAGTAATATAAAGTAGAAATAATAGTAAATTTGCAGCCTTACAGAGCATTTTTTTTTTTAGATATTGTCAATGACCCCATTTGAAAACTGGAAAGAGTCAGAAGAAGGCAATTAACTCAAAAACTATATATATATAAAAAAAAAAAAACAGCGTGCCTATTGACGCAGGCAAACCAGGCAAGTGACAGAAGTGGGACCATCTAAAAGTATAAAGTGTGTCGATTTTATCTTGAACTGCAAGTTTGGTGCATCGAACACAATTGGGTCAGGAGCATCACACTTTCAAGAACATAACTTATAATTAACCAAAAGTGCACTTTGCACACACCGCATAACTCCCAACTGTCCCGTTTTTAGAGGGACAGTCCCTCTTTTGACAGCTCAACACGCAGTGCCTCATTTGTACTGGAAAGTCACGTTTTTCTCTGCACTGAACAGCCAGAAAAAACTTAATTGGCTTTTGGCAGAGAGCCCAGAACAGCCTCAGCTGCATATAAGATACTTTTGTAACAATTTCTAGATAAGCAAATAAATAATTGTAACAATATAAGATAACAGGTCTCTTGGGAAGACTCACAGCTTAAAGGGTTTACTTATATATATTATATAAGTTGCCTATATTACTTATAATTGCCAACAAAATTAGGGTTTTTTCATTTATCCTTTAAATGGCAAATTAAGGCACAGCAAAATAAGCATTCATTTTATTAGTATTAAACTATAAAGGTTGCATCCCAGGCTTCCTATGTCCTATGTGTTTTTAAATTTAGTACCTACTTCCCCTAGACCAGAAGTTTACTATAAAATCCGAATATTAAGCGAAAAAAAAAAAACTTGAATTTTTCATTATTTATTATACCCAGAGGATGGAAAAAATTTGAAAATCCAACATCTCAGACCTGCCGAGGTTGTATATAAGTCAATGGGAGAAGTCCCGAAGATGTCCTGATCTGCGCTGGGTTTCATGCAAAAATCCGAAAATTTTGTGGTTTTCAGGCAAAAAATCCAATAAATCTCAGTTTTCGGGCATAAAATCCAAAAAAAAATGTACGATTTGAATTTTCGTATGTTTTTCAAGTTTTTTTCCACACTCAAATTTTTCGGAAAAATGTATTAATAAATAAGGGAAAATATGTCTAGCCCCATGTCAGATTTCAAAATTGAATATAAAAAAATCTGTTTGCACTTTTGAGAAATGGATTTCTTAATAGTGCTGGAGCAGCACTATTAACTGATTCATTTTGAAAGAAATGTTTTTTCCCATGACGGTATCCCTTTAACAAAAGTCTTATCTTTTAAGTCTCACCCAAACCCCATAGTCCTTCTTGTCCTGCTACTGCCGATCATGAAAGCCACAAGAAGTTCCTGTGAAGTCTGAGGAATGTGAATGATGTAATGAAAATATTATAGAAGTAGTAAAAGATCAGGGAAATCCCATTATGTCACAGAGTTTTTAAAGACTTCTCAAAGTATCAGGTATTAAAATAGATGAGAATTGGCATTTGAGTGAACAGTACTGAGAAACACTGCTAAGGCACTACCAAAAAATCTACTTAAAACTTCAATAACCAACAATGCTAAATTTAAGCCACAGTCAAAATTATTTGGTAGAAGATAAAAAATAAAAGTACTTTCCATGGCCTAAGTATAGTTACCGGTTGGGCTTTGGAGTATCTGACTAAAGGATGATTCCACTCTTTGGAGAGGCTCAGAGAAAAGTCAAAGCAGTTGGGGATATAAATGCAGGACACAATACCAATATCTGGATATATGATATCTAAATCTTTACTGAAAGACAAAAGGAGGACAAAAAACACAACATAAATAAAATTGTGAGAAAAAATGTTAAGGGAAGTATGGCGGCAGGGCAGGAAAGAATGCAAACATCAGCGCTCTAAAAATAAATAATAATACAGATATGAGATCCGTTATCCAGAAAACTCAAAATTATGGAAAGGCCACCTCTCATAGACATTATAACAAAATAATCCACATTTTTAAAAATGATTTCCTTTTCCTTTAATATTTACATGATTTTCTAGTAGACTTAAGGTATGAAGATCCAAATTACAGAAAGATCTTATATCCAATAAACCCCAGGTCCCGAGCATTCTGGATAACAGGTCCCATACCTATAATAATAAGAATAATAATAACATGGCAGAAATAAAATCCTGTTAAATGATGGCTCATTATTTCTGGATTAATTTTTGACAAATGTCTCACCTGCAGAATTTTTCATCCTCAATATTGTAGAGTTTCCTCATGGAACAGTCTTCAGCCTGAATTGTACAGAAATGGGCAGTCAGTGATAGGATACATAAGAGTGGGAACCACATCCTGGTCATCTCCATCTACAGCAAGGGAAAGAGAATCACCCAAAAATAAATTGTATTTATTTGAATTGTGAGAAAGGTACATGTAAAAAAAACATTTTATTTGAAGCAGAAACATTATGTGGCCTCAAGTAAATGGACACCTGCCATGTTCAGCATCTCATGCCAAAACCAAGGAATTAATAGGAAGTTGGTCCTCCCTTTGCTGCTAAAACAGCCTTTGCCCCTACACTTCTAGAAAGGTTTTTCACTAAATGTTAGAACATTGTTAGTGGGATATGCTTCTATTGTCAATATGGGCATTATCATGTGGAACTGTTGCCACAAAGTAAGAAGCTTAACATTTCATTAGGGGCTAAAGCTGGCCATAGATGCAAAGATACAGTCGTACGAAACAAAAACTTTTGTACAAAAATTCGTTAGTATACATGGAAAAAAAACACCAAGTTCGGACAAGTCGCCATGTCTTTTACCAGCAGGGTCCTTTTATAGACCAGCGCTGACCTTCCCCGCGATGACATCACAAAAGGGGTGGGCGAGCAGGCGTGCAATTATAAAAGTTCAACCTGGAAGTCGGAAGCCAGCATTTGTAAGGTCGTGGGCGGGGGAGAGCAGTCAGAAGAGCTCAACCCCCACCCACCTGTGACCTGGAAAGGGTCAGCGCGAACCCACCCATTTTTTTAAAATAATTTAAAAAAAACCACTGTGTCCATTTTTGCTTATCAACAACTGTGGTTACAGCCGTAAACAAGCCCTTGTGTCTCTTGTGAGATGCAGGGGTCATTTATAGGTTTGCCACTTTGCTGATGGCTAAACCCGAACATGGGGGGCGGGGCAGATAAAATTGGGGGTGGGGCAGTGATGTAGGAACAGACATGATGACATCAGAGGTGGGCACAATGATGATGGTGGAGTTATGTCTCCAGGGCAAGGTTATTGCATCACTTAGATGCAACCAATGTTTTAAAGTGTTGATGCCCAGTTCAAAACCACACCAGTGGCAACCCTATCTCTCGCTATATTCTGCTTGATAATTAAGCCCAATCCTTTAATTACAGGTATGAAATCTACTATACAGAAATCAGTTATCCAGAAAGCTCTGAAATACAGAACTGCTAATTTAGAAAAAAAGTTCTTATTTTTGATTGATTTGCTTTTTGTATCTGTAATAAGAAATGAACTGCACTTGATAGTAAGCCATGTTGATGTGAGCATCTTTGTATTTAAATTAATTTCATGTACAGTATTGGCCAGATTATTAACCGAACAGAAAGTTGAGACCCAAACAGGCCTTACAAAAACCGAACAGTTCGGGACAAAACCGAACAGGTGGCAACCCTAGTAATTTATTGAGGTGGTACAGCTCAATAAATGACCCCCTGTACCCGACATGGTGCTAAACAATTGCCAGGATGCTGGCACAGCATTGCCAGATACTAGTTCTAACAATACATGTAATGCAACATTTTTGAAAGATATAATTTTTGCTGTAAATAATTTTCACTTGCCCACAAATATTTTAGATAAAATTTAATTTGTACAAAGGCAGAAAAGAGGCTTCAATGCTATTCGCAATGGTTGTGTGGTTTTATTTTAATAATAATAATTTGGGAAAAGTCAACCTTTCTTCTGTCACCAACCAACAACTCCATGAGCATTCAATAAACACGAAGAAGGGTAATGGGCAGAAACTCAGCAGTGTTACAGTCCATACATTTCTAGAATTGTTTTTTTTATTATTTTGGAGCTCTCCATCAAACCCTACTGGTCCAGTGCAAAAAAAATTCAACCATGCTACTGCATGTTTTAACGGTATAGTTTCAGTTTGAATGAAGTAATGTGGATCATCATTACTAGAAAGTCATGGAAACATTAAATAAACCCAATTAGCTGGCTTTGGCTTCAATAAGAATGAATTAATAATTATATCTTAGTTTGGATTAAGTACAAGGTACTGTTTTATTATTACAGAGAAAAAGGAAATAAGTTTTAAAAATGTGGATTATTTGGATAAAATTGAGTCTATGGGAAACGGGTATTCTGTAATTTGGAGCTTTCTTGGGTTTTTTATATAACAGATCTCATACCTGAATGATTTACACTGTGGGGCAGATTTATCAAGGGTCGAATTTCGAGTTTATGAGAGTTTCTAAAAACTCCCATAAACTCAAAATTTGGGAACAAAAATGACTAAAACGTTGTTTTTTTTAAAAAACTGGTGAATAGGATCAAGCTACAAATTCGAATTTGAATTAAAAAAAAATTATATATATATATTTTTAAAAACGGGTGAATAGGATCGAGCTGCAAATCTGAATTTGATTCAAGGCTTTTCACCCACAAAATTTTTTTTTTTCCAAAAGTCCACCAAATGACTCCAAATTGATTGAAGGATGTCCCCCATAGGCTAAAACACCAATTCGGCAGGTTTTAGATGGTGAATAGTCGAATTTGAATTCTTCAAATTCGAATCGAATTTGGACTATTCCTTAGTCGAAGTACACAAAAATAACTAGAAATTTGAATTTTTTAAATTTGAAAATTCACCTCGACCTTTGATAAATCTGCCCGTGTGTGTACTTTGTGAATTTGCAAGTTTTGTGTGTGTGAATTTTAATATTTAGATTTCTGTTTAGCACCTCTCCAGTTTGGAATTTTAGCAGCTGGCTGGTTGCTGGGGTCCAATTTATGTTAGCAACCAGGCAGTGGTTTGAATGAGAAAATGTAGATGAAAAGGAGAGGCACCAAGTAGGAATATAAATAATGAATGACAATATTAGCAAATAAAAAAACCTATTAAAAAATTTAGATCTACTGAAAATCTGCTAGGAAAAGGACACTCAATAACATATTAACAGTTATCTTTTAAAAATACTGGCATTAAACAACAAGTCAATAGACTAGAGATGAAAGCCTCACATCTATTCTCAACGGACAGTCCAACTGAATCTGATCTTCACTACTGACAGCCCGATTGCAATAAGAACACTGTACTGAACTGCACACATCCTTCTGGAGTGGGACTGAGATTTTTCAAGGGGAAATGTTTACGTCTCCCCGTGGTAATTAATTAAAATGAGGATCACTAAGGCCGCCTGACTTCCACTCTTTAGCCAACAGAGAAAACCTCATCCATGGCGAGGGATGTTGCCATCAACCACATGACTAAAATGGTGCCCAGCAAGAAATTGTGGCAACACCCTTTAATTGCCATGTTCATTTTACAAAATATGGCAAGTTCTGAAAGTTTGAACACATTTCTGTGTTTTTTATGTGTTATTACAGTTTTGCTAATGAAGGTGAAATTGCCCTTTAAGCTGCAAGTCACAGTTTCACGAAGAGACCTGCTTATCCTAAATTGTTACAATTATGTCTTTGCTCATCTTAAATTGTAACAAAAGTATCTAAGTGCACCAGCCACGTATTCTGGGCTCTCTGCCAAAAGTCAATTAAGTTTTAGAAACGTTGTATCTTTTTCTGGCTGTTCAGTGCAGGAGAAAGTCACGACATTTCAGTAACAATCAGGGACTGCGGGTTGAGCTGTCAAAATCGGGACTGTCCCGCGAAAAATGGGACATTAGGGAGGGAGGTAAACATGAACGCAAATTTTCAGATTGAAAGTGGTAGAATTTCAGGACCCTGTGGTCCAGGTCCCTCCTGCAACGGTAGTGTCTGCTTTCTCTAGTTACACATCTGCATTTTTTTTACTTTTTTCACCTTTATAAAGCATTCATGAAAAATGTTTTGTTTTTCTTTGAACTCACACCCCCATTCCCCTTGTAAACAGGGTAATTTGTATAAAGTTAATAAAAAAAAATTTTAAACAGAAAATGCTGCATTTTAACGCACTTGATGCACTTCACCAGTAGCATAACTAGATGTTACTTGGCCCCACAGCAAATTAATTTTAGGGCCCCCAGTATATCTAGATTTTGTGCTGTTTTACCAGTATATATTGAAATTTCTCATTAATTAGGGCCTCATGTGGCCCCCTATAACTCATGCGCTCCCTTTGCAGCCGCAGGGTCTGCTTCTTCTGTAGTTACACTCCTGCACATCACAATATATTACAATAGAGAGATACAGGTCGCTCTCACTTTATCATAACTTCTCTTTCTGCATTTCTGCTCTAATGCCTAGTTTCACTTGCAGTCTATCAGAGCAACACTACTGTTTCACATTTATGGCGGAGCCTCTCAGTAAAGAGTCCTCATATTTCCCTGACAGTGCAGGCTTTCAGGATCAGAAACCTTTCCAAGTGACACAGTATTCTATTGCCTGACATGTGCTCAGCAAAGCGAAGTGTAAACAAGCAGAGTAGCAAATTGTTTGTTTATACAGTATGGCAGCATGACTTACTGTATCCATATCTAATTTCCCCTCCAGCTCAATCCAGGTCCTGGTAATACCTTAGTAATACCTAGGCCCTCTCTTAGTGAGCTGTCCTACAGTAAAAATATTAACACAATATTAGCGATGAGCGAATCTGTCCCAATCCGCTGTGCTGAAAAATTAGCGGAACTGCAAAAAAATTGCAGGAATGGAGAAATTTCTTATGGGTGTTTTTTTCACTGTGAGTTTTCCATGGGGGATTTTACGCTGCGAATTTTCGCCCCAGTTTCGTGAAAAAATTCTCACCGCCACGAATCCATGGCTGGCGAATAAATTTGCTCATCACTACAAAACATTAAATTCTGCTTAACAAACAGATAAAAAAGGTACAAATAGGAAAAACAAACAAAGTCCTTTAAAAAACTTTTTCTTGCCGATACTGGCTTAGTTTTATGCGCGACGGGTTGCCATAGCAACTGCTCAAGTTCTAGCTTGTTCCAACTTTCTGTCGCTATTAGCCTTTTTTGTATGCTTCGGGTAGTGAGACACATCTTGAGAACGTAACCTTCCAGGGAACTTTTGGTTTGTATGACGACCACGGGAGATAAGTAGATAAGGGAAACACGTAGCCAGGAAGAGTATGCCTCTGAGGAAGCCAGCTGATTGGCGAAACACGTCAGGCAGGAAGTGACGTCACGCAGGGAACACAGGTTTACACATGCCGGCAGGGCCCCTTTACAGAAAAATACCCCTATATGTGATTGTTTCTTCATACTAAATGTGAGTGCAAATTTGTTTTTTAAATCTTTTATATTGTTTAATTAATGTTGTTACACTATCCTGGATTTATATCTTCCTATGGGGATATGAGAGACTGAAAAGAGACGGAGGGAGATTTGCTACATACTACGAGCCATATACTAGACCTATAGTTTGTAAGTAGGCATTTCAGCCAAACGGTGGTAGAAAGCTACTGGAGGAATTTTGCATGTCACCAATAAGAGTGGAAGTTTAAAGGGGAAATACACCTCAGAAAAAAAACTTTGACACTAGGTGGCGGTGTGATACTAAGACATACTACACCAGGCCTGGACTGGGAGTCAAAATAGGCCCTGCCATTCCAAGTACACAGAGGCCCAAACAGCCACCTATCAGCCCCCTAGATGGTAACTTTCTATGGAACCATACAGCAGTCCCTCTGGCATTTGCCAGAACCCACAGATTGCCAGTCCGGGCCTGTACTACACTATTTTTTGTTTCTGTTTCTTATTCTGTTGCCTTAGGCGCTGATCTATATATACAATTTTTTGATTAAATCCTGCTTGACTCAAGTGCCTTAAAGGGGTTGTTCACCTTTAAATACTTTTTTTTCACTTCAGTTGGTTTCAGATAGTTCAACAGAAATACAGATTTTTCCCAATTATTTTCTATTTGTGACTGTTTTTCTAATATTGTATAATATAAGTATAAACTCATTTTTCACCTTCTAAAGCAGCTCTGGGAGGGGGGTCGGTGACTCTTTAACTGTTCAAAATTGATACATTTAGTTGATACATTTGTTGTCTTTGTCCCTGCAGAGCAGAATCCCTGAGTTTCATTAAGGGTCTGGCCACACGAGCAGATTCGGGGAGATTAGTCGCCAGGCGACAAACTTCCTCTTCTTTGCGGCGACTAATCTCCCCAATCTGCCTTCCACTGGCTAAAGTGAAAATCGCCTGGGGGCAGGCACGCGGAGAGCTTTGTTTTCCGAAGTTTCCTTGTAAGGCAATTATGGGCAACTTCGGAAAACGAAGCTCTCCGTGTGCCTGCCCCCAGGCGATTTTTATTTTAGTTGGCGGAAGGCAGATCGGGGAGATTAGTCGCCGCGAAGAAGAGGAGATTTGTTGCCTGGCGACTAATCTCCCCGAATCTGCCTGTGATCCATTTGTGGGCGATAATAATGATACCAAACATGAGGTCCCTCCCCTTAAAAATAACATCATACACTTAGAGGGTTATTTACTAAACTTCCAGTCGGCTTTTTGGGGCAAAACTCAAATTTTTCCGGTTTTTTTTAAACTTGAATTTTTCAAGATTTATTATGCAACAAAAAGCCGAATCGGCAATGACCACATTTCAGACCTGCTGAGGTTGTATATAAGTCAATGGTCCCTATCCTATTTGAAGTTTCTGTGGTCTGCGCTGGAATATGCCCGAAAATCAGACCCTTTCTCGCTTTTCAGGCAAGATTTCATCAGTTCAGGTTTAAACTCGATAAAGTCGAATGAAAAGCCGAATAGTACGATTTTTTCAGAGCTTTTTCCTCGAATCGTTCTTTTTTCAGGCTTTTTTTTGGGATTTTTGCCAGAATAAAATAAAGAGCGATTCGGGGGGGGGGGGAAAAACTAGAGTTTTAACCCAAACTGATTAAATCAAGCTTTTTTAAATAATAAATAAGGTAGTGGATAATAGTGGAAAATAGCGGAAAATAGTGGATTTTAGTTTGGTCGACTTTTCTTTTTTTACATTTTTTTTAGAAAAATACGTATTTTGATAAATAACCCCCTTAGAGCTGCCATTGAGAACTGCCCAAGTATTATCTCCCTCCTGTCACCATCATTTTTTTCTCTCCACCCTGGCGGCAGCAGCTGCCGCTGCAACAGCAACAAGAGTCCTGACCCCCTATTCCAGTCACATTGCCAGATACTTCTAACCACATCAGGCAACAAGCAAAATGTTTGCAACTGGCAAAAGCTCTCATACATTATGTACAGTTTCCAAAACCCCCTGTCTAAATGCAGACACATTTAACCCTCCACATACTCTGGATACATTACCGCATAGCAAGTAATACAGCCTGCAGCAAGCACAAGCCCACATGCATATCGTCTGCACATGCCAACTGACAGCAGCACTTACTGACAGAGGGACACTGAGCTGCGCAGCTGTCAATCAACAAATAATTTTCTTTTGCACTACCCCCTCCCTCCCAAATAAGTCCATAATAATTCCCAGGGAACAGGGTAAATGCCTTAAAGGAAAGGCAAGCCCAAAAGTTAAAAAAACAGACCCCCCCCCCTACCCTACATAGACCCTCCTCCCTTCAGCCTAGTTGCTACCCTGGCAAATGCCCCTAATTCTTTACTTACCCCTCTGTGCAGGTTCTGTCCAGCGGAGATCACAGATGCCATTTTCTTCTCTTAGGTAATCTTCTGAATGAGATCGACATGAGTGGGGCATGCGCAGTTGGAGCAGTTTTCTGTTTCGCGACAACCGCGCATGCGTCGAAACTCACTAAAATTGCAGAAGCGTCGGTCTCATTCCGAAGATTACCGAAGCAGCTGAAAATGGTGCCCGTGAACTCAGATGCCTGAATCTGCACCAAGGGGTAAGTAAAAAGTTAGGGGGTAACACTTAGGCTGGGGGGAGGGGGTCTATGTAGGGTATGGGAGTACGGATTTTTATCTTTTGGGTTTGCTTCTCCTTTAAATCCATGCCTAAGTCCCTATAAATAGTGGGACTCCTCAGTAGCTAGGCAACACAAAGGCTATACGGAGACTATAATGTCTTAACCCACCCCATTCATTTTCCGCCCATCACAGGTTGTTTCCAACACTCATTGAGCGCAACCCCAGCTCTCACCTTGCGATCACACCCTCACTGATCTGCGCCACGCACACACCTGTTTATTTTGGCACAGGCTCCGCCCTTACACGTGGTATACTTCTGACTGACCGCCTCGAGCAGCCGCTTTCTCCTCTGATTGGCCTTGCCGGCTGTCACTCTTGTTTCTGAGGGCGGCAGAGTATTTCAATATACAGAACGAGCGCTTGGAGTAGTAAGGGTGAACTTAAAGTCAGTTCACTGATAGGAGACAATCATTGTCAGGTGGCTGTTTCTTCTTTCCCTTACACAGTTCTTTGTAAGATTGTTTGTCACAGGAGTTTAAGTCCCAGAAAAGCTGCACGGGGATTGGATAGGCTGGAGGGGAAGTTCAAACTTCGCTCATCCAATCCCTGTGCAGATTTCTGTCACTGAGACAACAAGCAGTAGTACAGAGAGCTGTGCAGGGCAGAGAAGAAGCAGGTATCTGACCTCCTGTCTTTCCTTCAGAAATATGCAGCTCACTGACAGCAGAGGGTCTGGAATAGAAACTTTTATCATATTATAGAATGGCTTTAAGCATCTTTTTCACTGGCCCTCATTTTTGTTATATTTATTGCATTATTTGCCGCCTTCTTCTGACTCTTTCCAGCTTTCAAATGTCCAGCTTTTGGCCCTGTTGAATCTCTATTCAGGCCTCTCCTATTCTTATTCCAATCTCTTCTTCAAATCAATGACTGGTTTCTAGGGTAGTTTGGACCTTAGCAACCAGATTACTGAAATTGCAAACTGCAGAATTACTGAATAAAAAGCTCAATACAGTTTTAAAAAAAACATACAAATAATATAAAATGAAAACCAATGACAAATAGTCTCAGAATATCCCTCTCCACTAGGGTTGCCACCCGGCCGGTATTTCACCGGCCTAGCTGGTAAAACACCTGCCGGGGCCGGTATTACAAATTTACCGGCAATGTAGCTGCCGGTAAATTTGTAATACCCTTAAAAAATCCTCGGCCCGCCCCCAATCCCCTGTAAACTTAGCTTGTACTTCGGTTTTTGTCCTGGCCGCGCCGTGGCCCCTCCCCTTTGCATCACAACCCGACGCCTTTGACTTCACACCACGCTCCTTTTTGTACCCACCCCCCACAAATTTTGCAAAAAGTGGCATCCCTACTCTCCACAAGACTATATTCCCAACGTGAATACTTAAGCAACATTTTATATCATATTAAGTGGCATATTAATGAATCTTACCAAACTGGTATATATATTTAAGTAAATATTGCCCTTTTACATCTCTTTCCTTCAGCCACCATTTTGTGATGGTCTATGTGCTGCCTCAGAGATCACCTGACCAGAAATACTGCAGCTCTAACTGTAACAGGAAGAAGTGTTGAAGCAAAAGACAGAACTCTGTCTGTTAATTGGCTCATGTGACCTAACAGGTATGTTTTGTTTGGTATGTTTGTGTGCACAGTGAATCGTACGATGCCAGGGGGCGGCCCTTATTTTTTAAAATGGCAATTTTCTATTTATGATTACCCAATGGCACATACTACTAGAAAAGTATATTATTGTGAAAATGGTTTATTTATATGAAGCAGGGTTTTACATATGAGCTGTTTTATGCAATATCTTTTTATAGAGACCTACATTGTTTGGGGGGTATAGTTTTCCTTTAAAGGTGAATGACCCCTTTAGCTCATGAGAGATGGGAGTTGCAGCCATTCTTTAAAGGGGAAGTAAAGTAAAAAAATATATATATATAAAAGCCCATATTGTCCCAGGCTCACCATTAAAAAATATTACTAACTATTCAAAAATATATTTATTTAAAACAAATCCATCCATATTAACAAAAAAAATCTGATCCCTTGCTTTAATTCCCCCTTCGCCCCACTACGAATCGCATCAATCCTTAGGCAGCTGCCAATTGAACCACAGAGAAACAACTGGAATTCTGGTTGGCAGGGCAGCAGCCCTGCCATCCGCATCAGTGTTGCAGTAACAAGTTCCCAAACACCAAACTTGAGTAGCAACCCACAAACAATGTTAAGTTTAACATATGGGCTCAGGTTATTCTGCACAGGTAGCCCTGTGTATGTGCATTCTTGTATTTATTATGTAGGAGCTTCTTAATTGTTTGCTTTGCTATGTTAAATCAAATAAAATCCAGAGAGATTGTATGGTAAAAATAAGTAAAATAAATGAAACTCTTGAAACAAAGAATTTTACCCCCCCCCCAGGAACTGCCCTTTTATATTTAACCAATCAAAAGGCTTAGTGACTTAACAACTTAGTGCACCTCCCAAAAAAAGGGTAGGGGCCCAACACTTATCATAAAACCTAACCACACCCTCTCACTCCACATTCCCCAATAGAGATACTGTCATGGGAAAAAAAAGTTTTGTTCAAAATGCATCAGTTATTAGTGCTGTCCAGACAGAATTCTGCACTGAAATCTATTTCTCAAAAGAGCAAACAGAATTTTTTATTGTAAGCATCGCTACAATATAAACTGTTAAGAAAAATAAATAAAATGAAAAATAAATTGTAAGCCATACCAGAAATCACCAGTAGGTGGCATACAACAACCCTCAAATATTCCATTATTTGTTATTCATAATGTGCCAACAGCGCTTTACAGAAATCTATACAAAGAAGGTAATACAAGTTCAAGAATAAATTAAGGACTGTGAACCAAAATGTGAGCTCTTCTGACAGCTGGAGGGGAAAAATGTCTTCTCTAAAACACAGCACAGCTTTCTATGTGTCATGGCACTGAGTATTGAGTCCTGTCTCCAATCTGACAAGGACCAAATACTAAGGGCCTTATACTCAGACATACGTTGGGAAAAGCTTGTTACCTCCTGGCTGTCATATGATCAAACTAACCCATAGCAGAGTAAAGGATATACTGTACATGAGTGAATTTGCTGCATGTTCCATTGACCCCCTCCGTGGGTATGGCAGTGCTCAGGAAGAACTGCTCTATAAGGCTCAGGTATTCGCTACCTAAAATGCAAAATAACTTTAAAATAGATTCATAATTGAGTATCTTTAATGAAAGTGGTTTTACGCACAACTGACTGCAGGAAAATTGCTGGAACTGCAACTGCACGTGCCCTTATGACTGCATATCCGTCTTAACATACTGGCAGGTTGAATGTCCCTGGACAATTGACTTCTTTATTATTTAGATATTGCTGCTGGGTACTGGCCCAGTCTGCAACTGTGATTTAACTGGCCCTATACATGCAGCCAGCTGCACCAAGTCTACAGAGGTTCTTGCTCAGTCAGTCTGTTCTGCCCTCATAATCATTTATAAGAACACTGTGCGGGTAGGCTGGCATATTTTTCTGCAATTTCAATGCTGTTATATCTATTAATATTGTCACTGTGGTAAACCTTACACTATATGGAGCTTCCAATTTGTCATGGAGAGAGGGGTCAGTGATCAGCACCAGGCAGGACAGGCACTTAGGAGGGTCATGGAGGTTGGCTCTAGGTACCATTTACCTTGCTGTACTGAAAAGATGGATGAGTGACAGAGGCTATGATAACTCAGTTACCTGGAAAGAAAAAGTGATGTACTATCATAATCTGAGAACTTCTAGGAAATATGTGTGTGCATCAGGAATGAGCTAGATCATATTCGACAAGGCTACTAATCACTGAGAGGGTAGGGAGGGCAGTGCCTGGTGAGTGATAGAAAAAGCAAAACATTCAGTAACAACTGTCCTCACCCTGGCTGTAGAATATAAATGCTCATTAGTTGCTATATTACTGCATTACCTTATTTACCTTTGTTTCAGCAGTGGAACACCAACAATTCTGATTGATGAATAGAAGATGGATATAAATAGACAACTGGGGTTTATTGCCTCTCCTACCTACAGCTGCAAAGGGAGAAGCCTTGGAAGGATAAAAGTGAATTATATACGTTAGTATCAGTCCTTTCTTAGATGTGTCTCATAACACCGGGAACTGGAGACCTTGTAAAGATCTGCACTGCTCAGCTTAAAGGAGAAGGAAGGGCTCAAATTAAAGGAACAGTAACACCAAAGAAAGAACGAAAACATACTGTACTGCTGTTTTGCACTGGTTTGTGTTTGCTTCAGAAACTCTGTTATAGTTTATATAAAAAAGACTGCTGTGTAGCCATGGGGGCAGCCATTCAAAGCTGAAAAAGGAGGAAAGGCATAAGAGACACAGCAGATAACAGATAAGCTGTGTAGTATACTATGGGATTCTTCAGAACATATCTGTTATCTATTTAGTATCCTGTGCTTGAATGGCTGCCCCCATGGCTACACATCAGCTTGTTTATATAAACTATAGTTGTGTTTCTGAAGCAAACCCACCTGTTTTACCAGTGCAAAGCAACAGTGCATTGTATTTTCATTATTTTGGGGTTACTGTTCCTTTAATTAAGAATTAATCAGAAAGGTCTATATAAATACACCAATAAACCCACACAATTATGCAGAGTCCTCTGTCAAAAGAAACACTGCATTTCTTTCCTTCTATTGTGTTCTCATGGGCTTCTGTATCAGACTTTCTGTTTTCAGCATAAACCTTCAGGGCTAGGGCTTGAGCATGCTCAGTTTGCTCCTCTCCCCCCACCCCCACTGTAATCTGAGCCCAGGGCTATGAGTGAACAGGGAGAGACTCAGGAAGGAAGTGATGTCACACAAAGCTAATATGGCAGTTGCTATCCTAAACTAACGGAGAGACCTTCTAGAGCTGTTTACTCAGGTATGGTAAAATATTCTGCAGAATAAATATAGTCTTATGACTTGCACTATTGTGGCTAAGCTATTGGCAATAAAGTGTTTTGGTAGCTTTCCATCTCCTTTAAATGGTACTTTATGTTATGAGTTGGCAGCTGAGGCACATAAACAGACATACTGAACCCAATGTAAGTATACATCGCTATATGAAAGTTGCTTAGATCATATATGTCACATAAAACACATATGCATCAAATTGGTTAAGCGGGAGCGACTTAAACCAAAGAAAAGGATGTAAACTAACCTTTCCAAGTACTCCTGGAATTGAAAATAATTTTCTGTCTTTAGTGGTTTCTGAGATATTAGCAGTTTTAGCCAGCTAATTCCAGGCTTTTAGATCTTTTCCCCTCTTCCTTTGTTCAAGATCCCCTTTTGTTGTAATACATTTTTTTAAGTTTCCTTTACCTGCTAACAAGATTACACATATAGAGAAATTTTATTTTATCATTCATTCTGTTATAATTGTATAGTAGTCAGGGCAAGCTAAATACAGCAATTGACTCCAAATCCTAAGGCAATCAGTCTTCTGACTGGGTCCCTCTTCCGCTACTTTAGGCTCCCCAAGAGGGATTCATCCCCATAGCTTGGAAGACTACTAGCTTTGGTGTACATAAACACCCAGATTTGGTTGCTTCTTAAAGCGATACTGACACGTTCCTATAAAAATCATAGGAACGTGTGAGTATGAAGTAAATGCAATCCTTCCATAGGCTGAAGTCCTGTTTTGATACGTGATTCGAAGGATCGTGCAGCCCCCAGCCCAGCGTCACTGAAACGGTTCAGAAGATCATTTAGCAGTGTCGGGTGAGCACAGGTTTGCGGGTGCTGGGGGGGGCTTTGAGGGGAAATATTCCGGATGCAGCATTTACTTGATACTGACACATTCCTATGATTTTAATAGGAACATACCAGTATCGCTTTAACTGTATGGTGCCTCGGGGGAGAGCTGGTGCCTTTTCTCCAGAGCTGTGTCTTTGGCCGAAACAGGCAAGTATTTTTAGAAAGTCAATTTGACACTGGGCAGTTTTTAAAGCCATGCTTACACTTTCCTGGTAAAGTCAGTGTCACTTTAAGGGTTCTCTCTCATTTCTCTGTATGGGAATTATCAATCATCACTCTCAGAGAGCTGCGAATGTGCTAGAACTTTATAATAAAATTATAATAGTTATTGATTGGTAATTGCCTGAATTTTTATTTTGTACTTGCTTGTTAATTGAACAATTGCCTATTTTAGTTTGGCTGTGTCCCACTGAAAGACCAAGTTAATATTTAATGGCTATTTGTCCTGGAAGCATTAGTTTAGCTGCACAGTTATAGATTTATTCCCGCTTTTAAGGCAGAGAAAAAAATCCCAGACAGATAAAATATTTACATAGACTATAACAATGTAAGTAAAAGGTTATTTGCTGGTTGGGTTGTCCTTCACTATATTATGGCTTGTAGATGTTCTGCTTTGAGCTGTCTGATGTGTAACGAGTAATAGCAAGATTGGCAAGATCGTAACTAAAGAGAAAGCAGACCCTGCAGCTGCAGTGGGCTCCCAGGTTGTATAGGTGGTCCCATGTGGCTCTAATTTCAATATATATTGGGGAATAGGACAACTTCTGGATGTTTAGGGGCCCTTAAATGAATTTCCGGGGGGCAGTAACATCTAGTTACTCCATTGAAGAGTTGGGACCTAAATTAAGTCCTATTTGGCTGAGAAGAAGCTAAGAATTGGTACTTATTCCCTTGGACTGGACAAAATGCAGACCTGCAGCCTTTGGCTTTTATAACCCTTTTTCGTACCATTGCCATTTGTAGTAGCAAACAAATTGCCTGCTGCACACCTTGTCAGAGGAGGTACCTGTAGAAAAACCTCTGCTAAAATCCCAGATAGTTTAAAAAATCATGACACATTAGTGTAGAAATATTATATAAAAATAACACTTTACAATAATATCCAGGAAACACCCTTTTTTATGTATTTATTATTTTTTTCTCTCCCCTAAGTTCCCTGTTGACCTTATAGTTCAGTATATAAATCTCAAACACAAGGTTGAACACAAGCAAACATGCTTATACGTGTGAAATTATGCTGCAATTTGATGCACTGTGCAACTTGTACCAATGCTACTTAAAGTATGATGGACCTGTATGTAACCAGGACGTTAATGTTTGTTACATTTTGTTTTATGATTTTCTTTATGCTGTAATACTGATAAAACCATAATAAAAATTTAAGTTAAAAAAAAAAATAACACTTTATTTCATTGTTTATAAGAAGAAAGTAGAAGAATGAGACCAAGAGAAATCTAGGTTCACCCAATTCTCATTCATTCTCATTGATCTTAATAAAGACAGTTTCCCTTAAAATGTTCTTTATTGTTTGTTCTATGGTCTTACTATACTTCCCCAGAGATTTCATACATCTCATTGTCATCCCAGTTAGGGCCTTAGTCATTGGTTGGGGTGATCTTCAGGAACAAATAGCTTGTGTGTTATACTTTATTGTAGGCTGGCAGTCTTGAGAGGTTTTTAGCCACTGGAGGAGAAAAATGGGGGTCAAGCCAGGAAGGGATATATATGGAGGCTGAAAAGGCAGCATCAGATGATTATAGGATTGCTTTATCTATGGTTATGTATAGCAGCACTAATGTATGGGATACACCTATTTTAGTCCAGAGCTTTAAAGGAACAGTAACACCAAAAAATGAGAGTGTTTTCAACAAATGACAATATAATGTTTTGTTGCCCTGCACTGTTTAACTGGGGTGTTTGCTTCGGAAACACTACTATAGTTTATACATAAGTGGCTTATAGTATTATATATAAGTGGCTGTGTAGCCATGGGGGCAGCCATTCAAGCACAGGAAACATAATAGATAACAGATAAGTTCTGAAGAATCCCATTCTGTCTAGCAGAGTTCACAGGCGCCATCTTCTTATGTTCGGTAATTTTCTAAATGAGACCGGCAAAGCAGCGCATGCACTATTGGAGCAATTTTCTGTTTCGCGACAACTGCGTATGCCCCGAAACTTACGAAAATTGCCGAAGACTACCGAAGCGGCTGAAAATGGCGCCCGTGAACTCCGCTGGACAGAATCTGCACTGAGGGGTAAGTAAAGAGTTAAGCTGGCCGTAGACGCAATGATCTGATCGTACGAATCATGGATTCGTATGATTTTCGGACCGTGTGTGGAGAGTCCTGATATTTTTCGTCCAGCGCAGATCGGTCGTTTGGTCGATCAGACAGGTTAGAAAATTTCTGTCTCCTGCCGATAATATCTCTGTATGTATTGCCGATCGTACGATTTTCAGTGGGAGACTGTCACTAGCTTTATTGGACATAACTATCGTACGATTGCTGTCAGAGGTAGAACTGATCTGTTCTTTTACTACTTTATTTGATCGGAATGGTAAGACTTTGATCTGAATGGTTAGTGGCAGGTGATGGGAAAGTCAGATCGTACGTTGATTCGTACGATCTGATCTTTGCACCTATGGCCAGCTTTAGGGGCATTTGCTCGGGGGGGAGGGAGGGGGGTCTATGTAGGGTAGAGTATTTTTTTATTAAGGGTTTGTTTCTCCTTTAAGAGGCAAACTGTCCAACCCTAAAACGAGGTGGGTATAAATGTGGAGTATGAGGAGACACAGGGGCAGATTCACTAAAGGGCGACGTGGCTAACGCTTGTGACTTTTTGCCAGAAATCCCATCCGCAGGGACATCACCAATTTACTAACAGGTGTAGGTGACAATTCGCTAGCATTTAGTGGCTGCTATAGCTAGTTTACACCAACAGTTTTGTGTAACAGATTATGGTGCACTTTCAATTTCTTGTGTAAACCCCCAGAGCTTCGTTAATGGTTCGCAAACCATCCCTAACTCCAGCCTTTATAGATTGCATTTTTGACTAACTACATTGAAAACATGTTTTATTTTGCACAACCTGTCTATTTATCCAGTTTTTATTTTTACACTGAACAATTCCTTTAATTGTTTACCAGTCTAATACTGGTGAAACAAAACATCATCATTTCCAACACTTCTCTTTACAACATGTTAAACCTTGCTCTATTGCAGACATGTTATAATTGATTTATATAATCCCTCATATATGTACAGTGCATAAATGTGATTGCTTTTAGAAAAAGATGCACCTAAAATCAACTGAAGGGCGTATGAGCAAACATCCTTACAAAAGCACACTAAACGCATTCTGATCATATTTCTTAAACTGCATTATTCTTGGATTCAGATTTGCCCACTGTTTGAGGAGCAGCTTTTCCTAATGGCAGTGGGTACACAGCTGCTGTACATCCCTACTCTTGTATGATGATAGTAGGTAAGTGTGGCAATGCTGGGCAAAGCATGGCAGATCTCTTTTCTGTCTATTGATAAATGCTGTGTACTTGAGGTGTCCTGTCTTCTCTCCTTCACAGTTTTGTAGGGCAAAGGATTGCAGCAGAGCAAGTTGGGTATGAGTGCTCCATACGCCTTCCAAACTGGATTGGTCAGGAGGTGTGGCCCCGGCCTGTGTGACACAGAGGAAAGACATGTGGCTGAAAGACTATACAAGCCACCTGTAGCTCTTCGCTTGCTAAAATTCCACCAGCATACATCTACTCAACATCTCTCATAACCAGGACACCAGCAGGGGATCCATATCTTGTTCTGCACTCTGGTTTTGTCCATCGTCTGTCTGTTTGTTCTTATAAGTAGGTGCAACATTCCTCAAACTGTCGTTACTAAAAGTTTGTGTTTGTCTTTGTTTTGTATTTTATATAGCTGATCATGTGTGCATGCAAAAAACCCCACACAGTCTATTCTGTTTGTGAGTATTTTATACTGCATAGGTAAAAGACTTCATGTTACACTGTTTGGATAAATGGATGTGTTTGTGCAGACATTGAAAGCTTTATTGATGTACCTGTCGCTCACAGCCACATTAATATTGCACTGAAATGAATGCAGTGTTTAGTGTACTTAATGTATCAGATGCATTAATAAAGTCGCCTCCATCTGCGTGTATGTTACAGGGCTGTTGCACTGTGAGCTGTCCATACTGACTGCAGGAAAATGGAGGAAGGGGTGAGAGTCCCGGAGTTAACTGACTTCAATTATGAAGAGTAAGTACAAAATGACACTGTACATATAATGGGGCATATTTATCGAAGGTCGAAGTTAAAAAAACTTCGAACTTCGAATTCAAAAAGACCAATCGAATGGAGGTCGAAGGTTTTTGGGGTCGAAGTGGGCCAAATTCAGCGCACGATCGTACTTCGATTTGAAGTTTTTTTAACCTCGACCTTCGATCCCCCAAACTCCCCCAATTGCCTTCATACGGGTTGTAGGAGGTCCCCCATAGGCTAAAACAGCACTTCGGCAGCTTTTAGGTGACGAATTGTCGAAGTTTTAAAGAGATTCCCTATTCCCTAGTCGAAGTACACAAAAAATAGCTTGAAATTCAAAGTTTTTCACTTCAAAACCACTTCACCTCCACCTTTGATAAATCTGCCCCATAATAACCAAATACACCAAAAAAGTAATTAATATGTTTGCTGTGCAGCAAGTAAATATTGAGACTTTTAGCAAAATAGTTTTATAAAGATATTTAACTATGAACTATTACAGTCTTTGGAATTAACTACAGAGGGGGTGGGCAGATATGCTGGGCATTGTGCCCATTCTGTGACTTCACCAGACACTCAACCAGAGCACCAGGCCAGTGGGCAAGCATGCTGGGCATTGGGCTCATTCTGTTACTCACTAGACACACTCAACCAGAGCACTTGAGAGTGAGCAGACAAGCTGGATGTTATGCATATTCTGGTACTCAATGTCACTTGGCCAGAGTACTAGGAGGGTGGGCAGACATGCTGGGTATTGGGCTTATTCTGTTACTCACCTATCACTTGGCCAGAGCACTAGGAGAGATATGCTGGGCATTGTGCCCACTCTGTTACGGATGCTTGGCCAGAGCACCAGAAGAGTGGGCAGATTTGCTAAGTAGAAGTCATTGCAGGAATTTTCAAGTATTTGCAAGTCAAACTCATGAGAGATGCGTAGCCAAGAAAGATTTTTTTTTTTAGAATGCTGAAACTAACAGATATATATACACAACAAAGACAACCTAAGATATTAATAACTAAATGTTCTATAAAGATCGGCATGTGTGGGTGCATTGTCTCTAGTAATTGGTTGACTTGCAAGTGTAGTTGACCAATGGGTTATTCATACCGTTTACTTTTTGTGCATCCACTGCGGCTCGTTTCATATGTAATGAAAAGGAGAACGTACTGTACTGTGTATTATAATAATAATAATAATAAAAAAGACCCAGACAGAAAGAGGCGTAAAGTACCAAGGGCGAAGAGGGACACTGGAGAAAATTAATGTAGAGTGAAAGGGAAATTAAAAGGTATGAGACTTGATGATTAAATAGTTCATTGGAGTTCAGCCTAATATAGCAAATTACAGGATCTACGTCATTAACCTCAATAAAGCATGGCATGCTAATAAATCTAACAACCTGTTGCTAGGAATTTGAGCAGTTTGCAGATCCAGCTCTATACATAATGATTTAATTGGGTGAGATGCAATTTCCTTTTGCATTTCCATGTTAACTATAACACTGATTATTTTAGTGTGTGGGGAGACAAATAGGGATGGGCGAATCTGAGCCGTTTTGTTTCGCCAAAAATGCGCCGCCGGCGAATTGTTGCCGACGCCCATTAAAGTCTATGGGCGTCAAAAATATTTTGTCGCGCGCCATACAAGTCTATGGGCGTCATTTCCGCGACGAAACAAGGCGAAAAAATTTGCCCATCCCTAGGGACAATATCAAATGCACATACCCGCCCAGCATCCTTACATTTCACAAAAGTGATTTGATAAACTGTTGTATTTTTTAGAATATAACCTACCGTATATATGTGATGGTGGTACAATATAGATCATGTTTTATTCTGAAACTTTTTACAATGTAGTTATATTAAGTTTTTTTTCCATTCCTCCATTTTATAGTCCAGTGTAGAGAAATAAAGGGGTGAAGGTGACACAGAACTACTCACATTTTGCCAAATTTCACCACTCCCTGTTCACTTGAATGAGATTTTTAAGGACATATTTCTCAATTGTTTACTGGACCCTAAAAGCCCAACAAAAGTGAATAGAGAGCTGTGAAATTTCCATCTGTCTAACTGTGGTGAGCTCAATTTCACTTTTTGATAAATATACTCCATTGTGTTCTATTACCCCACTGATTGTTGGGGCTGAATGTCTTTAAAACACTCACTGGAACCAAAGCACCTGAACATGCACATGTTTCTGCAATGTTGCACATTCTGTTAACCAGCAGATATAATAAAGGCATTTTTCAATTTAGGATATCATTGTGATTAATTTTATCTACCGTTTTCAGTTTGTTTGTTGTTATTTATTTTTAAAATATGCTTGCTTTAAAGAAACTTTAAGTTTGAGAACCTAGAGATCCCAGTACCAGATACTTGCTCTACTACTGCATTTTAGACGTTACTCTTTTTGTTGTTGCTGTATGAGCTAGCTCAGCCATCCCCAAACAGTGGCTTTCAAGCAACATGTTGCTTCCTAACTTCTTGGATGTTGCTTTCAGTGGCAGTGGCAGTGGCCTCAAAGCAGGTGGTTATTTTTGAATTTACAGGCTTGGAGGCAAGGCCAAACAAAGCTTCATGTAGGCTGCCAGTCCACATAGGGGCTACCAAACACATGCTTTGCAACTTTTTTTTACCCGGCATAACACAGTAACATGTGTTGAGTTTGACTTTTTACGTCTATATAATACAGCCTGTTAGTTGATCCAGAGGAAGGCAAAAACACATCTGAAGCCTCTCAGAGGTGAAAATTCCTTCATCGAATCAAGATGGCAATCAAACTGGTCCCTAATCAACTTGTGCTAAGATGGCAATCAAACTGGTCCCTAATCAACTTGTACTAAGAGCTAATGGCAATAAGTATTTTCTTTTCACTTAGTAAAAAGCCATCCAACGCCTTTATGAATCTAATGCCAGTACAACTGATTCAGAGAAATAATGCCACAACTCTCACTGTAAAATAAAAACCTTTTTTGAATATTAAGATATAAATAATTTTATATATATATATATATATATATATATATATATATATATATATATATATATATATTACAGTGCTTGAATTGGGGCGGGATGGGATCCCGTTACTTTTTTGAAATGACCAATCTCCATCCCCTCAGGCGGGATGGAACGATTTATAATACCGGAACTATGTGGAACCGGTTTTTTAAAAAAACTTCCCTTTGTTTTTGCGCTTTAGTGTAGGTGGGAGCGTGCGCCATGTGGGACGGAGTTCCCTTCCAATCCAAAGTATAGATAGGCATAAGCGGAGATAGGCAGAGAGGAACCCCGCCTGCTGTAGTCTGCAGAGAGGAAGCCCGGTACAGGAGGAGCCGATCATGCAGCAGTATCGCGTTGGCGCGGCACAGCGCTGGCCTGTGTTCAGGGTCTGCTGCCTCACCTGCTCCAATTACTCACACGCAGAGTCGCAGACACCGGCCGACGGCCGTCAAGTCAGTGTTTCACCGGTGACCAGCCTTCTCTGCTATTCTGCACACGCAGGACTCACCCTGTCCCAGGTCAGGTCCCTAGTCGCAGTCCCAGCCAACTGAGCGAGCAAGGCCCAGGTAGGCACTACACACATCCACGCCATCCATCCATTCCTGATTCAAATGGAGGTCCTGATTCTGTCCCCAGAGACCCTTAAATTAATATTTCAAACTATCGCCCTCGTATGGTCTAGTGTCCCAGTGCCTAGGTAGAAAATTTCAACAGATAGGAATGTTTGGGACAATGCCACCCTTATACTATTTTCCTTTTCTGATCTTTAATTAATGAATTGCTGGCCTCTTAATTTTTAAGTTAATTAACTCAATTTTTAATATTTCGTTTTTTTTAAGCACATGCACTTTAATTAATTGATTGGCTTATTTATTATATTATTTATATACCAAAATAATTGATTAATGTATTCAGGGTCGGACTGGGGGGTCCGGGGCCCACCGGGACTGGTGTCCAGGGCCCCCCTCTGGCCCCGCTACCTACTTGTTCGGCGAATCCCTGCTCGGCGCATCGCGCATGCGCAAACGGCGCGCATGCGCAAACGGAAACGGCGCTCGGCGCGCATGCGCAAACGGCGCTACTATGCGCCGAATTTTTTTTTATTATTTTTAAAAAACAGTTTGGGAGAGGGGGACTGGCCCGGCGGGGCCCACTAGGGTCGGGGCCCACCGGGTATTTTCCCGGTATCCCGCCGGGCCAGTCCGACACTGAATGTATTAATTGATTGATGTGCTGGCACTGTATTGATTTGGGCATTATTGCATATGATTGAATTGGCACTTAGCGCTTATTTATTTATTTATTTAAAATCAATATTTGTAGAGTGTGGGGTTTTACTGCTGCTCTATTTAAAGGATTTCTAGCCATGTTGTCATGTAATCAAGACCTTGAGCATCTTAGCAATTTACTATTCCTTGCCCCTGATCTTTGAAGGGGTGATTGAATATTTGAATATTTGAATTATGGTTCACTTTTTAAGGTAACTTTTTTTTTTTAGTATGTTATAGAATGGCCAGTTCTAAGCAATTTAGCAATTGGTCTTCATTAATATATTTTAATTTGTTAAAAAAAATTGAATTATGTTGTTATTATATTTATAATTATTTTGCCTCTTACTTGACTTTTTCCAACTTTCAAATAGAAAGCTGACCTATCGGAAACAATTGCTCTGTTTTTTAGCTTTTCATTACTCCTTTCTAGTCAGGCCTTTCCGATTCCAGTCTCTTACTCAAATCAGTGCATGGTTGCTAGGGTCATTTGGGCCCTAACAACCAGATTCCAGAAATTGCAGACTGGAGAACTGCTGAATAAAAAGCTAAATACCGGTAACTCACAAGTCACAAATAATAAAAAATGAAAACCAATTGCGAATTGTTTCTGAATATCACTTTCAACATTATACTAAAAGTTATTTTAAAGGTGAACAACCTAATGAACAGGGGGGTTCCACTTCCACAGATAAACTATTTAATCAGATTTATGTTTTCTCAGAATTGCTTCTCTCTTGCCACTTCCTTGCTGCCAAACTTTCTGTTCATTGGCCATGTTTTAGTGATCTTACTTGCTTGTCTGGGATCAATTGAGTGCCCATTGGCCATTTCTATAGTGATTATACTGGCACAGCTAGGGTTTGCACGACTTGGTTATGTTTTTTAAGTGGTTGTGTTTTTTAGGGGGTGTGGCCAAAAAGTGGGCATGGCTTTGTAGACATTTTTCGGCGTGCTTAAAATGGTCCTGACTTGCGTTTTTCTCCTGTGTGTGCCATGATGTTGCGGGAGCCGGGAAGGCTTGATTGGTGTGAGCATGTGTGCAGCATCCTGCCAATGTGACATGCTTAATGCGTATGTATAATGTGTGTGTGTATAATGTGTGTGTGTATTTTGTGTGTATTGTGCATGTGTGTGTATAGTGTATGTGTGTGCATAGTGTATAGTGTGTGTATAGTGTATGTGTGTATGTGTTTGCATAGTGTATAGTGTGTGTGTGTATGTATGTGTGTGTATATAATGTGAGTGTGTGTACATGTATGGCCACCAGCCTGCCGGGTCTCCACATTGGCCGCAGGCAAAACAGGGTGTGTGTGTGTGTGTGTGTGTGTGTGTGTGTGTGTGTGTGTGTGTGTGTGTGTGTGTGTGTGTGTGTGTGTGTGTGTGTGTGTGTGTGTGTGTGTGTGTGTGTGTGTGTGTGTGTGTGTGTGTGTGTGTGTGTGTATATGTGTGTGTGTGTGTGTATATGTGTGTGTACTGTGTATATGGACTCATTGCTCTTATCCGGGGCACAATGACAGTACCTGAAATCTTGCCATGTGCCTGACTAGTAGCTTTATGTGGGATTGAGCAGGAGAGACCGACCCACTGGCCCCTGTATGGTTGGTTCTTGCAGAGCAGAGTCAGTACAAAATTTTCACATGTTTAAATAACCGGATCTCCTGTTACTGGCTCAGTTGTGCATTTTTTGTATAATGGCAACGCTTGAGAAGTTGACCCCTGACTTGAGATGAATGCGCATTGTGCAGTTGCACACTTTAAAAAATGGTGGCTGAGGTAGGCAAATAAATGAGTTTAGCAAGGCAGGGCAGATGGCTAGGAAAGTCTGGTGGCAGAAGAAGTACAGAATGTGTGTGTGAAACACGGGGAGGATGGCTTTACTCACTGAAACAGCTAAACGCCTATTAAGGTCTCTTGGAATTTGGCAGATAAGGGGAGAGGCCAGAGGGAAAAAACACTTAATGGGCAAATGAGTCTGAATTTAGGGAAATAAAATACAGCAGAGGGTGGAATAAAGTTAAAGGAGGCAGAATGCAGATAAGGTCAGGAATGAGCTGAGAACATTAACGTATATATAAATGAATGATAGGGCAAAAGAACATCAGGGAAAAGTAGATAATGTACACAGGAAGAATGAGAACATATTTTGCTCTATTAAAGTAGGAAACTTTGAAGCAAGTAGTAGGATGTGGGTGAGAACAGTAAAGAAAAAGAAAATATGTGAGGATGAAATAGAAAAGATTAAAGGGAAAGTTTACCTAGCAAAACGATTTTTTTTCAGGACAACCAAGGCTTTCACAATCTGCTGATATATTTTGTGTGAGTCCACTTCTGTAAATTTACAAGCTTTTAAATGCATATTCTGTATATACATTTCATTTAAAGCAACATAGGGGGTTCATCACAGTGAGGTTGGGGAATGCACTGCCGGGTGATGTTGTGATGCTGATTCAGATAATGACTATAAGAGGGACTTTTTGGACAGACATAATATCAAAGGCTATTGTGATTCTAAACTCTATAGTTAGTATAGATATGGGTATATAGAATTTAATTAAAAGTAGGGAGGGGTGTGTGTATGGATGCTGGGTTTTCATTTGGAGGGGTTGGACTTGATGGACTTTGTCTTTTTTCAACCAAATTTAACTATGTAACTGTAAATGTAAAAAATTAGGGTCATTCTATTTCTTGCAATATTAAAAAAAATATTTTTGATAAACATGGAAATAGCAAAATAACTGGTGGGCGGGCACGTCGATAATCCCTCCACCTTTTCGAACCCAATTCAAGCACTGTATATATATATATATATATATATATATATATATATATATATATATATATATATATATATATATATATATATATATATATAACAAACAAGGGAAAGTTGTGCTCACCACTAGTTTTTAAAAACATTAGGCGGGGGTGCAATGAGGGTGTGACCACAAAATACATATAGACAAATACAAGATTCCTCTGCACTCAACCCATTATCAATATATTTAAGACAGCGACATTTTGTGCATACTGCTACTGAAAAATGCCTTACCCTTTAAACAAAACAGGGATTGTTTGTCCATATATTGCAATATATTTAAGCTGGCCAACTACGTCAAAATTACCAAACTTGGCTGCCCTTTTATTAGACACCAGTGGTGATCCCACTGGTGTCTAATAAAAGGGCAGCCAAGTTTGGGAGTTTTACTTTGAAAGCAGCTAGTAAGTTGCAGGTAAAACGTATTCGTCCCTTTTATAAAATGTATAATTAAACCATAGAATTCTTAATGAATCAGATGAAAATTGAGCATAGGACTGGCCAGATATGGGATGACTTTGACGTAGTTGGCCAGCTTAAATATATTGCAATATATGGACAAACAATCCCTGTTTTGTTTAAAGGGTAAGGCATTTTTCAGTAGCAGTATGCACAAAATGTCGCTGTCTTAAATATATTGATAATGGGTTGAGTGCAGAGGAATCTTGTATTTGTCTATATATATATATATATATATATATATATATATATATATATATATATATATATATATATATATATATATATATATATATATATATATATATATATATATTAAAATTACATGGCAGGGATGAGCTGAGCACCTGAGCTGAGTGCTGGTCCTTCCGGGTTGCGCGGCGCTTTGGGGAAATCTGGAAATCCCCGAAACGCTGCATGACGTCATCGCGCAAGGTGCAAAATTCAAATCTGATGAGCTGAGCACCTGAGCTGAGTGCTGGTCCTTCCGGGTTGCGCGGCGCTTTGGGGAAATCTGGAAATCCCCGAAACGCTGCATGACGTCATCACGCAAGGTGCAAAATTCAAATCTTTATAGGGCACTTGGGCTAGTTTGCATTGCCTGATGTAAAGGCTCCTTTCAAGTTCCTAGGTACTTCTAGTCTGTGTTTCTGAGCGTGTTTATAGTGTGTTGACCCCTGCCTGTCCCTGACATTGCTTCTTGCTGCTTGGACTGACCCCTGCCTGGCTGACGACTCTACTGTTTCCTGATTTTGGTACCGTTTGAATACTCCCTTTTGTTAGTGCATTGCTCATGTGTGTTTGACCCGGCCTGTTCCTATACTCCATTTTCTGCTTCGATGTCCTTACACGTTCGGTCCCTGTACTTGCCCAGAACTCTCTCTGTGGTTCTCCCTCAATAAGACCTGGCGGCATCTGAGTAGGGGAGGGCTCCACCCAAAGGCAGAAGAGCGGGCTGACCTCAGAGTTAGTTCTGGGTTAGGGATACGGTATGTTACAATATATATATATATATATATATGAAATGCTGTGTTACTTTTACGCCAGATGTAACGGGACGCGCACCTTCCAAAAAGTTCAACTTTTGTCTCGTCGGTCCACAAGGTATTTTCCCAAAAGTCTTGGCAATCATTGAGATGTTTTTTAGCAAAATTGAGACGAGCCTTAATGTTCTTTTCGCTTAAAAGTGGTTTGCGCCTTGGAAATCTGCCATGCAGGCCGTTTTTGCCCAGTCTCTTTCTTATGGTGGAGTCGTGAACACTGACCTTAATTGAGGCAAGTGAAGCCTGCAGTTCTTTAGATGTTGTCCTGGGGTCTTTTGTGGCCTCTCGGATGAGTTGTCTCTGCGCTCTTGGGGTAATTTTGGTCGGCCGGCCACTCCTGGGAAGGTTCACCACTGTTCCATGTTTTTGCCATTTGTGGATAATGGCTCTCACTGTTGTTCGCTGGAGTCCCAAAGCTTTAGAAATGGCTTTATAACCTTTGAAATTGAACTCAGGTGTGATAAACCACAGTTAAGTTATTTTTTAACAAGGGGGGCAATCACTTTATCACACAGGCCAATGTAGATTTGGAGTTTTTTTTCTCCCTTAATAACGTAAACCTTCATTTAAAAACTGCATTTTGTGTTCAATTATGTTATCTTTGACTAATAGTTAACGGTTTTTGATGAGCAGAAACATTTAAGTGTGACAAACATGCAAAAGAATAAGAAATCAGGAAGGGGGCAAATAGTTTTTCACACCACTGTATGTATATATATATATATATATATATATATATATATATATATATATATATATATATATATATATATATATATATATATATATAGTTATATCAACCCCAACTTGGCAAGGAATTTCCATACCTTTTACCAGCTTGGACTCTCTCATTTAATAATATTCTGCTTGACACTGGAGAACAAAACTGTATGGCATATTCTATATGGGCCCTTACCAGTGCTCTGTATAGTGGAAGAATAATCCCCCTCATCCTGGGAATCTATGTCCCTTTTAATACAGCTCAAAATGGTGTTTGTTCTTGCAGCTGATGACTGAGCTTGACTGAGCTACAGCCAAGTTTATTATCTACAAGGACTCCAGTGTCCTTCTCCATTATGCATTTGCCCAACACCATCCCAGGGTATAAGTGGCTTGCATAATTTTACATCTCATTTACATTTATGGACATTGAATCTCATCTGCTACCTAGACTCATTCTTGTCAAAATTAATTGTGCTGCTTAGCTTTTTGTTATTGGCAAACACTGATACATTACTTACAATAATCTCCCCTAAGTAATTAAGAAACAAATTAAATGAAAGTGGACCTTGTAGGAACCCACTAAGACCCCTACTCCAACAATATACCATTTATAAACCCTCTATTCCCGATCCAGTAGCCAATTTCCTATCTATGTACAAACAACATTACCAAGACCAACAGACCTTAGTTTTAAAAGCAGTTGTTTGTAGGGCACTGTATCAAATGCTTTGCCAAAATCCAAATAGATCACTACTGCTCCCCCACTGTCCAGCATCTTACTAACCAATCATATTTGTCTGACATAATTTATTATTCATAAAGCCATGCTGATTGCTGCTCATAATGCAATTCTCCATTACATCCTTTTGTGTGGGATCCCTTAACAAACCTTAAATACTCTGCCCAAAACAGATGTCAAACCTACTGGCCTATAATTGCCTGACTGAGATCATAATCCACAATAACATCAGCTTCCTCCAATACATAGGTATCATACCAGATAAAAGTGGTTGTGAGAAAAACAGAAATAATGGGCAGGCTTAAGAATGGAGTAAGTTCTCTAGGTGCCCGAGGGTGTCTTCCATCTGGCCCTCAGGCCCTGGTGCCTTGTTCGCATTAATTTTGAGTAAACCTTTATGTACCATATTTGTCGACCACTGACTAGACAGAGCAAAGCCATGAGTTCAGTTCTCAGGTTGGTGTATACACTGAAGAAAATAACTGACATTTGTCTTAATTAATTATTTAATAGAGACACACTCTCAACTTGCATATTTTTACTATTCAAATACTGTTTTGGGCTTAGTCTTGTTTCACAATCTATTCCTCATGTTTTTATCTTTGCCTTCTGGATTGCTGCTTTATAACATTTGTTTTAGTGTTTATTTTAAATACACACAGCTACTATTCTCTCATACTTGTAGTTTTTAAATGTTTTCCTCTTTGTTCCTATTAAAGGGGTTGTTTACCTTTTAAATTAACTTTTAGCATTATGTAGAGAGTGACATTCTGAGACAACCTGCAATTTCATCTTTTATTATTTGCGGTTTTTGAGTTATTTAGCTTTTTATTCAGGAGCTCTCCAGTTTGCAATATCAGCAAAGTGATTAGTAGGGTACAAATTACCCTAGCAACAATACACTCATTTGAAGAGACTGGAAAATGAATAGGAGATGCCTGAATAGAAAGACGAGTAAAAAAAGTAGTAGTAGTAATACGGGGGTTATTTAATAAACTCTGGAAAGGCTTTTTGGGGCAAAACTCAATTTTTTTTTTTAAAACTCAAATTTTTCAAAATTTATTAAAGTCTGATGCAGCAAAAAACCAGAATCCAAAGATCCGCCATCTCAGACCTGCCGAGGTTCTGTCAATGGCAGAGGTCCCTATCCTATTTTGAAGTTTCTGTGGTCTGCGCTGGATTTAGCCTGAAAATCAGACTTTTTGGACAAAAATTAAAAAAATTCAAGCTTTTCGTGAATAATCCAGAAAAAAACATACTCTATTTTATTGAGTTTTTACCCAAACCGATTAAATTGAGGTTGTTTAATTATAAATAAGGTCAAATCGTTTTTGGTTGGACTTTTTTTATTTAAAGAAATCTGAAAAATTGGGATTTTGATAAATAACCCCCTAAATGTGCAGCCTTACAGAGCATTTGTTTTTAAATGGGGTTAGTGACCCCCATTCTATGAGTTAACTTTTGACCTTACTTATGAGTAACTCCCTTACTTCTGGATTCAGCCACATACGGTGGACCTTAAACACTTTTACATTTTCTTCTTTAGGGAATAAATTGAGAACAGTAATGATTTAATATCATTTTGAATGACAGCAACTTTTGTTTTGTCTTTTAATGGAAAACATAACACCCCAATCAATACTTACCATTGAGACTTCTTTCATTTGTAAACACACTGAATGTTAGAAATCTTCTCTTAGTAATCCTGTCAAAGCGATGACTGAAAGTTGACATTGTAGCTGGATGGGTGGATGAAGTGCATGAAAAACAGGTTGTATCTGTCACTTTTATGTCACTCTGCTGCTTCTTAGTATGGCATAATTTGGCTCTGGGCACAAACCTTCATGAGGTCTCCTCAAAAATTCTCTAAAAATAATGAATATCTTTAAAACGCTGATTGTGATAACATTTTACGTTAATTGTACTCCAAACGACCAAACAGTAATGTTTTGCTCTGTTAGAGCTTAAAGGAAATTTTGAAATTCGAAACATCTATTTAACTCCACCTTATGTCCCACATAAATATGAATGTCCAGGTTCTTCTGTGAAACGTAGAGATCCCAAAATGAAAATAACACAATTTTCATGGGTTCGTCTACAGCAAAATCAACATACAGCAGTTATATTTTGTGGTACAAGTACCTCGAAAGCCATATATTTTATGAAAGTATGCATTCTGACAACTTCAAAAGGAGAAAACATGCCTTAGTTCTCCAAGCTACCAAACTGCAAAGTTTATAGAATCTTAGGCACAAAAGTAAAAGTTGAATACAAATGCCGGGGTCCTCTGAACTACAGAATACAGTATGCATAGGATAACCAAAATAACGTGGCACTTCTAGATCAAGATATAAATTATGTAGTACACTGTAAATGTTTTACAGTATACATTTTTTATGGTTTTACCTATAGCAAGATAGCCACACTGTCTGCACAGTTAGTATTTACTAACACTTGATTTTTTCTCACTATATTAAAAAAAATTAAGAATTCCCTTAATTTACAATAAAACGTCTCAAAAAAATCAGTGCAAGAAAAAGTCTCCACAAGATCATGCGTCAGTTTGTATTGTCGCCCCAAAAACTCAACTTTATCAAAGTATCTCCTCAACATTTCGAATGATAGGATTAGCGAATGAAAACCTGCTCAAACAACCCAAAACTATCAAAAATCCTGAAGGTAAAAACCATGTTCCAATTGTTAAAGGGGCCCTCTGCCATTGACTTCTACGTGATTTCGACAGGTTTTAGCTGAAGTTTTTTCGGAGTCGAAATTTTAGCAGCTTCCGAGCATATAATACATTTTTCTTCTGAAAATTCAAGTTTTTCTCCTTTAAAAACTCAACCAGAAAAACTTAAGTTTTAATATAGGTCCCTAAATGTTGAAAGAGCCTCTAACAGTTAGTGAACCCCAGAAAACATATATTTTCATATATTTTTTTAAAGTGTATACTTACCCTAAATGGGTAAATTATTATAGTCCAATCTGTAACTATAAGCTGAAGGTGATTTTTAAAAAATGTCTCAAATTCTTCTCAAACTCATTAAAGAATTTATTTTCACTCTCGAAAAATTACAGTGGACCTTTTCGGGCCTCACTGGGCCTTTTTTCAAGCCAGTGGAGCCCGAAACGTCCCCTGTAATTTTTCAAGAGTGAAACGTCCCCTGTAATCTTTCAGGAGCTCAATAAATTCTTCAATGAGTTTGCAACTGTACTTTTTCAGGAGCTCAATACATTTTTCAATACATATGCAGCTGTACTTTTTGCTTACACATGACTAAGTCTCCAGTGCAAACAGGAGACCTATAGAGAGTACCTACCACACAATTGGTGGCAATTTACATGTATGGGTAGAAGCACTCCAACTATATACATACACTGTATATCTATATATGCACTTATCCACTGAGGAAGGGAGCGCGAGGCTCCTGAAACGTTTGGTTATATTCCGCACATTAAAGCCTTGGAGGTATTTTAAGTACACCACCCGCATTGGCATCGCGTCTTCATTATTTTTGTTCTACTATTGAATGCATCCTGTTGAGTCACGTGATCAGGAGACACGCAGAGCCTGCAGCACACAAGTTATACAAGTATCGTGAGTGTATTGGCACTATTTATTTACTACGCTTATAGCTTACTGTACTTTCAGGCTTCATGTCTGACACCTGAGAGGACCTGCAACTTGAATCCGATTCTCAAATACGCATTCATTTTGACTCAGGGCCGGATTTACATAATGGGTCACCTATGGGCTCAATGTCGTTCATCGCCCCTGTCCCCTCCCCTTGTGCAAATTTTCATCATCGGGACCAGAGCAATGGGGATTGGTGCATGGGAAATTCAAAAAATGATTCTCCTGCGAATTCCCAGTGTTTTTGAAACAATGTGGGTGTGGTTGAGCAGCATGCCGCCCCCTAAAATCCTGCCACCCTTGGTCCGGGCGCTGGTGGCATTTCCACACCACTTTACCACGACTAACATTTTGACACTGCAGGTGCAACTCGGTGCTCATTCGCAATGATAGTGGGAACAACACCACACTATGGGGAATATCATAGCAATTGGCATCTGAAATATTTTACTTTGCAGGCTGCACTGTCGAATTAAATGAGGCTTTATAACTTTTTCAATGTAGTTTAAAAAACTCCTTACACGCAATTTCTCAGTGTTGTTTTTAAATATAAATCCTGGTGAGATTTTTGCCTTCTTATTAGGGATGCACCGAATCCAGGATTCGGTTCGGGATTCGGCCAGACCCGGCCGAATCCTTCTGCCCGGCCTAACCCAATCCAAACCCTAATTTGCATATGCTAATTAGGGGTGGGGAGGGAAATCACGTGGCTTTTTGGTCACAAAACAAGGAAGTAAATTTTTTTCCCCTTCCCGCCCTTAATTTGCATATGCAAATAGGGTTCAGATTCGGTTCGGTATTCAGCCGAATCTTTCACAAAGGATTCGGGGGTTCGGCCGAATCCAAAATAGTGGATTCGGTGCATCCCTACTTCTTATGCTCTACAACTCCCTCCATCCTAAACCCATGCTTCACCCCAACCATCCTCTCCCTGCTACTGACCAGCCTCATCCTCTAACCGTTCTTTTTGGTTCCCCTTTCAACCCTCTCAGACTCTAACCATTTGCTGTCTCCCTTGCACCTTCCATTATTTCTCTTCTTTGCCTTCCTATCCCTTAATCATTCTCAACATCTCCAATTCTGCTTTCAGGTTTGCCATTTTTCTCACTGTCCCCCTCTCAGCTTCTCACTGTGTTTTTCCATTCCTACCTCTTCTCTTTCTCATTTGCTCCCTCTTCCTATCCTCTCTCCCCCCTCCACAGTCCCCGTGTTTGTTTCACACTGGCTCAGACTGGGAGAGTCTGGAACAGGCAGGATAGGGGTGTGGGGAATTATTTGTGCTCACCGGAGGAGCTGCAGGATACAGGCAGCAATGGTGATGATTACGCCGTCTGATTTTTTTAAAGGTCAGGTCAATTCAGGTGTGTGCCAAATATAGCAAGTGCTGGGAATGGGTACCAAGTGCCCTTTATAGGGCAACGTCAGTGTGTACTAGCAGTCTCCAGAGCAGGTGACCTGCAAACTGACTGTGAGTAGAGAAAACATATTGCACAGAGAAGGAATGGCAGTGGCCAGACAGAATTTAGCACCTTTGCAATAAGGATCAGGCTCTGTCATTTTTTTCAGTAGGGTCATTTTGGGATGCTGAACTTATTGCTATTTTCAGAACAGCTCCTTAGATTATCGAGTTACAGGTTAGGTTTTTTTATAGGCAGTTTAATGTAAAGCAGCCCTTAAAACTCAGCACTGCTCAATATAGAAAATAAATCTGATGTAGACAGCCGTCAATGAAGGACTTCCTAGGCTCAAAAAAAATGTAGTTATTAAAGGGGAAGTTGGTCTTTGTCTTTAATGTAAATTACATTGTGGTTGTTTTTCATTATTTTGTGTCTTTTAAATTATTTGCTGGGGTCTGGCCATTCCTCGTTCCCCATTCTGGTCATGCACTCGAGCCAGCTTAGCAAACATCACAGGCATCTATTAATGTGTTCTACTTAAGGCAAGAAATGGATGCTGTAGTACAACAATACCCAGAGGGCTGCAATGTACTTAGCCTTTATTATGATGTATCAACCTGACCTTGTCATCAGTCTCCATACCCACCCTGTAATTACACACTAAGAGATTGCAAGTTCCTTGCTTAATGCTGCCATGCAAGTGGCACTTATTAAGGCAGCAGCTTTCAGTGCCAATCTCCGGCCAGAGAATATTTTAAAGTGATTGATTTGCATCTCTGCAACCATGGCATTCTCAGAATGTTTGTTATTTTTGACAGGCGAAAAACTGACAGCTAGAAATTGTTATGGCCCTCAAGCAAAATTCCCAGGGGCCCTGACCAGTCCACCCGCTGCACAACTGAAAGAAACCACAGTCACTTACAACAGACTATACATGCTAATGAATGATAACTATAGGCAGCTCCATAAGCCTCTGGGCCCCAGTCAGACCTGGTTTTACTAAAGGACAGAGAGGGCATCTACCCTGGGATGATGTGCTTGACCACAAAATTCCTTTGGTAAAAGTAGAAAAACCAACAACTTTAGTGCCCATAGGGGACAAGGGGGTACAATGGACCAAATAATCTTATATTACTAATAAATACAGACATGTCATGCAATTGGCCTTTTCATGGTACTCTGTGGACATTAAAACATACCCATTAATTTCACAAATACTATTACAAATCAGAATAGAACAACATGAAGAAATCTTCTGATAGCAATAAAATAAACAACTAAACAGCTCACATATACATCTTGACATTTCATTCTCAGCACATGAATACTAATATGAGGGCCACAAGTGGGCACTTGTGAATACAATTTACTAACCACCGGTGCTGATGTTGGCACCCCTGGTATCTTCTGCAGAAACTGGGCTTGATTACACCAACATTTAAAAAATACTGTAACACAGTGGGGCTCGTTTATATACACTGGCCAAATTTGCACCTGGGTAGTAACCCATAGCAACCCATCAGGCATTAGCTTTTCTCAGCCAGCTGCAGGTTGACTTCTGATGAAGTGGCAAGGAGCCACGAAACGCGTCAAGCGGGCAGCCAGAACTGATGTGTTGCTGCTGTAATTGGGGGTTTTAATGGCTAGTAAATACATTTCTAAGTTTTTTAACTTTTACACCGGTGCTCCATTCATTTGCTTCTTTCTGGATATGTATCAGCCTCATGGAATAGCGGTGCAGCACGTAGAACCAGCAGTCCGGTAAGTGCTCCCACTGAACGTTTTTGTGCATGACTGCTGAAAGCAATCATCTGATTGGTTGCTATGGGTTACTGCCCAGGTGCAAATTTGCCCAGCATTTATAAATTACCCCCAGTGTGTGCAAAGCAAGTACCAAGCTTGGGCAGTGACCTGGAGGAGAACCTCACACCTCCCTAAGTGGACAGCAGACCTCCCCTTTGTAAACTGTCAGGGCAACATTTTTCCTAAAACAGAACTCATGGTCTTCCCGTCAGATCTGGCCGTTCTCCTTCTTTCACCACTACTATTGATGGCATGGTCATTAACCCATGGCATGCTGTCTGGGGGTTATCTTTGACCAGTTCCTCTCCTTCTCTAATCATATTAATACCACTGCCAAAACCTGCCACTTTTTTCTGTCAGTACTGCCAAGATACGCCACTTTCTTTTTACAAGTAACAGCTAAAATACTAATCTATGCCCTTATCCAGGGTCCTTGTGTGTTTTGGCTACAAATGTTTTTTTCTAACTTGTAGGGGGGGGTCTTGGCCACCAATTAAGTTTTTTTTAACTTTCATGGGGGGCCCATGAACACCTTGGTCACTAATGGGTGTTTAGCGTTCATGTTTTAGCGCCCATGTTTGTGTTGCTTTTTTACTGTGGTGTAGAGGTTTGTGGGGTCTAGGGTGGGGCTTTAGTTGGTGGGCAGGGCCTAGGGGGCCCAGACATTTGTTGTCGTATGGGGCCCCTGTGATTTCTGTTGGAGACCCTGAACATAGATATCAGCTATTATCACATTCTTGCTACGTAAATTGTCTCTCACTGTTTACTAAAGATAATCACCAGAATTGTTGCCGAATATAGACAAAACTTTCACCAATTTTTAAAGCCACCCAGAGAGAGACATAATGTGTCACAAAGTCAGAAATTGTATAGCGCAAGAGGTGTAAAGTTAGATTTTTTTAACATGAGCAGCAAAAATTAGTGATGGCACTGGGGAAGCATGATACTTATAAATGTGTTATTAGTCACTGAATTTTATTAATAAATAAATTACTCTTGATATTACTTGATTAATCATAAGTATATTTAATAATACAGGTATGGGACCTGTTATCCAGAATGCTTGGGACCTGGGGTTTTCCAGATAACGGAACTTTCTGTAATTTGATCTTCATACATTTAGGGGCACATTTACTAAAGGCCGAATTTCGAAGTGGTAAAACTTTGAAATTCGACTATCGAATTGTAGAAATTCGATAGTCAAAAGGTTTTTTTTGAGTGAAATTAGCCGTTTTAGATCAAATTCAAATCGTTCGATCGAACGTAGAAATCGTTCGAATTGAATTCAAACAATTTAATAGATTGATCGAACGATTTTCAAAAAAAAAAACTCTGGCTTTTAAAAACTTAGCCAAACACTGCCTATAGGTTCTAGGTGGTCCCCATAGGCTAACATAGCAATTCGGCAGATTTAAGGTGGCGAAGTGTCGAAGCTGAAGTTTTTTAAAGAGACAGTACTTTGATTTTCGAATGGTCGAATATTCAAAGTTTTTTCAATTCGAATTTTGGCCTATTCGATGGTCGAAGTACCCAAAAATTACTTCGAAATTCGAAGTTTTTGAATTTGAAAATTCACTTTGAATTCACTTCGACCCTTAGTAAATGGGCCCCTTAATCTGTTATCCAGAATACTTGGGACCTGGGGTTTTCCAGATAACGGAACTTTCTGTAATTTGATCTTCATACATTAAATATACTAGAAAATCTTGTAAACATTAAATAAACCCAATAGGCTGGTGTTGTTTCCAATAAGGATTACTTATATCTTAGTTGGGATCAAGTACAAGGCACTGTTTTATTATTTCAGAGAAAAAGGAAATCATTTTTTAAACATTGTATTTTTTGGATAAAATTGAGTCTATGGGAGACGGACTTCCTGTAATCCAGAGATTACTGGATTACGGGTTTCCGGATAACAGATCCCATACCTGTGCAATCATAAATTGCTGATAAATACAATTTTGTATAAACTATGCTGTACTGTGGCCACTAGCAGTGGTGTGCAAAAAAACCGCAACATTTCTAGCAAATTAACCTAAATGATCACCAAAAAACTTTCAGTTCGCCAGAAATATCGCTGAAATGCACTGCCGGCTTCCATACATAATGCCATAATGCTGTCTCATCGCACTTTAGTAAACATGGTGCTGTCTCAAGAAGATTTTCAGATATATCAGATATTTTCAGATATAAAATAACATTTTTTTTTTACCAACAGTTTTTACCAACTGTTGCTCCTCATCAGCTTTCCAAGTGTGTGTGACAAGTACGGACGGGTTGGATGGTGGAGACAAACTCATCTCTGCTTATGCTATTCAAGAGAACCAGTAGGTGGCACTGGAGAATTTCACTACCGGTTTGAGCATGATTTTTTATTCCAAACCCCCCCCCCACCACCACCGCCTGATTAGATTCACACAGACGCGCACACACACACACACACCTCCTCACTGGAAACCAGGAATCACAACCTGCACCCATCACCGCTATATGGAAGCCCATAATGCTTCTATTTTATACACTATAATACAGACACTGCTACATTCACAATGAAACCACGACACGCTGTTCTATATTAGCTTACACACTGATATCTATACACACACATATTTATATATAGAGATACAATTTCACACACCCACACTGCACCCACACTGCACCCACCAGCAAAATACCTTCATTTGATGTGACACTGACACACAACTGGATATTGCAGCTATAAAGATATACACATTTGTATACCTATTCACAAATCTACACGTACACTCATAGGCAAATATACACAGGCATGCCCATCTAAATACTCACAACCTGGCTGCATACTAACACACCTGCATCTACTCACAGCACCGCACCCTATAGACTGCCTTAGATGGGTGCTAGCAGCACAACACTCCTATGTTTCAGTAGAAACAGAAGCATGCACTGGATCTTCTACTCTGCGTCTTTGCCTAACGTTCTCTGAAGGGAAGAGACGATGCAAGGGTGATCATCATCATGGCTGCCATGTATGGGACCTGGCCCTTGTATGGTTTGGGGACTATGATAGTTATTGGTATTGGAAGGGTGGGGGGCTGGTTGGATATATATGCACTGGGATATCTGCGCTGTTGGAGAACTCTGCTGGGGCTGGGCTTGTTATTTATTTTTTTAACTCGTGAGGTTGTATGGAAAGTGTTCATTTAAGGAGAGATGGAAAAAGTGGTGTATCTGTTCTGTATGCTTTACACATTTAGCTAGCATGAGTCCTGTGTGCATGGGAAAGACTAATATTTTATGGTCTGGGGGCCTGGTTATTGTACAGGTTTGGGGTCCCTGTTTTTAAAATTTTTATTGGATTGATCAGTTCTATCTCTTTAGGATCAATGGTCATGTTAAATCAAATTGGTGTACTCCTCTATGTATGTATCTATGTAGGGATCCTATTTTGTATATGTGGTTTTCTTTTGGCAGTGTTGCGCTTGTTGGTGTGACTTTTTGCAGGGCTACTGGGGTGGGAGTATAAAAATGACAGCATGCTACAGTCAGAGACAGATTCAATGCATGTAAAACTTGTCCTTTATGGGTTTCCATACACAGTACACCAGATTCAGTTGCAGATATTTGTGTATGCAAGACTCCAAGATCGAAGGATCACCGATGGTTCTTTTGCAAGCTGAAAAATGGTTTGTATGGGCAAATAATGTGGATGGATAGATGAGGGTTCCGCTTAAAGGATAATTAAACCTTAAAAATAAGCGAATGAAAAATTGATGAGGGTGCTATTCTAAGCACTTTTGCAATGTACATTCACTATTTATGTTTTGTTAATTCCAAGATATTAAAGGATTCATGTACAGTTAATATGAATGAATTTTGTTACAACAGCGCCACCTGCTGGTGATTTTCCAACCAGTCTGACCACCAAGTAGTCATGAGAGTTGTCAGGAGAAATAAAGAGGCTGCTCTGATGTTCTTCTGGTTAGGGAAAAAATAGAAAAGGTCGGAATGGGATGCTCAACCTGCCTCTAAGGACAGAAAATAAAGTTGTGTACTGCCTGGTGGGCTCCTGAGGTGACAGCACAGGTGGGTCAAGAACCCCTAGTCTGACCATGTGTTCTGTGACATGGAATTTGCATGTATTTTATCCTGCTTTTGTTCTGGGTATACATTGACCTGGCCCTGGGATAGTATAGTCATACCCACTAGGAATCAGCACAGAAGATATTATTCTTGCTCTCGATCATTCTTTGACTCAAGCAAGCAGCAAAATGGCTTTACATTCTCAATCCCATGTTCTTTAAAGGGGTTGTTCACCTTTAAATTAACTTCTAGTTTGACGTAGATATTCTGTGATAATTTGCAACTGGTTTTAATTTTTTATTACTTGTGGTTTTTGAGTTATTTAGCTTTTGATTCAGCAGCTCTTCAGTTTGCCATCTCGGCAATCTAGGTTACTAGGGTCCAAATTATGCTAGCATTGATTGACTATTCATTGATATAAATTAGAGACTGGAATATGAATAGGATAGGTCCTGAATAGAATGATGAGTATTAAAAAGTAGCAATAACAATGAATGTGTAGCCTTACAGCGCATTTGTATTTAGATGGCCCCCATTTGAAAGCTGGAAATGGTTAGAAGAAGAAGGCAAATAATTCCATTACTATTAAAAAAAGGCCAATTGAAAAGTTGCTTAGAATTAGCCATTTTATAATATCTTAAGAGTTAACTTAAAGTTGAACCACCCCTTTTACCCTGTCTAAAAGGTTACTAAAACACACCTAGCTCATTCTCTCCTTGTTGAATCTGGGCAAATGGTGCCATTTTTTTTTATTTTATTAATTTAGAAGGTTAATTTGGCCCTTTCGTTATTACATTCTTGGTTGCTTGGAGACTGGGTTGGAAGCAGATTTTGTTGCTGGGGTGACGAGATTAGGGCAACTAGCTATTAAGCACTGTATGGTTGATTGCTTGGATATCTTTATATATCGTTACTTGCCTGTTTGCATCTCCATGTATTTTTCCAACGAAGAATATTCAGATGTGTTCCCCCCCCCCAGTGCTGGTAGTGCCAGTCTACGCATCGTCAGGGTGCAACGTATGCAGTCCCAGATGTATAGTCACACTCAGCAACTAATATTCGACTGACAAGGCAATTTTTCAGGTTTGGCGGTTGCCCAAAATGCTAAAATTGGAAATTGAGGAAGAATTTTCCTACGGTATCCTACCCTAGAGAAGTGTCTGTAATTCTCTCAGCAAATATATTCATCAATATATATGTACTTTATCTAGATATATATTATCTTCTCATGTATATCTCAAATTATATAGTCCTACTTGTTTACTGTACATTATTAAAAATACATCAACGGTGTATAATTATTTTAATCCCCCCAATATTATTAATGTATTAAAAATAAAAAATAAAATAATAATAAAAAAAAAAAAAATATATATATATATATATATATATATATATATATATATATATATATATATATATTACATGTCTACTGTGCATTCTTACAATATATCAATAGTATACAAAGAGGTTAGCAAAGATTGTGATAAAGAAATATACACCATTACAGAGATTAATTTCTGTGACATATGAAGAGGGTGGCCCTTCCCTGTAGAGTTTACAATCTGAGTTGGTGGGTATCATCCAGTGAACTGCTTTTTACTGTTATAATATATATTTTTTTTACTAGTTGTGTTATTTGACCATAACAATATCTTCATATTTCTCATATTTATATAGTTTAATAGAACAGTGCATCTGTTTACAGCTAAACTTTTTTACCTTCACTCTACTTAACCAATGAGCCTTTCTTGTAAAGGGTCGTTTATTGTGCTTTGTCTTGCAGGACAGTGGCTCTGATGCAGAGATTATGTCTGGGATCTCTGCCATAAAGCAAGAAAGGCCAGCTGCAAGAAAGCAGTCACATGAGTAGCAGGAGATGGATTCTACCTAGAATAGTGGTAGTGACTCACCAAAAATAGACATGGCTGCCATCAGGAGTCATGGGGCCCTATACTGCTAAGTTAGCAGGGGGTCATCTGAGGCAGCAGCCCCAATGCCGCTCCCCTTCCTGGTCTGCGTTTCTAACTTCTAGCGGAGGAGTGGGTCGAAGAGGGGCCGCTTCGCTAGTGCAGGGAGCTATATTGCGCTTGCTGCACTAGCAGAGCTGAATTTCCATTTTAAAAAAATGGAAACTTACCAGAGGCAGCTATTTGCCGCCCCTGGTAACAGGCTGGTCCGTGCTGCCTGAGGCTAGATTTTCACCTTACCTCATGGCCGGAACGACCCTGGGTATATTTATTGGAAAGTGGCTTCAAAGGACATTTTCTTGAATTATACAAATATCATCTGATCCTTATATAATATTTTTAAGTTGTTTTTGGCATTTTCCTGTACTTGCCCACATTTTTTATAATCTCTGGGACAGTCCCAAATCATGCCGTTCCCACTGCCTGCATGTACAACCACTTTTTGGTGTTGTCCCATGTGCCTGTGCCCTCAAAAGCATTTTTTCTCATAAAGGTTTCACTAAAGGTAGGTACCTGGCACCACACTACATCTGTTATTAACAATGGAGATTGGGTTTCATGTTATGATCACTACATGACTGGTCTCTTGTAAATGGCTTGATGTTTGAATGACATTGAATGTGAATACTCTGATCCTCTTTACTTTACATCCTTCCTACAGTACGTCATGTAACTGCTTCTGCCTTTCATCTCACTTTTCCTCCTCCTTCCTCCTCATTCCTACTGACCTCATTTTGCTTTTCCCTTGTTATTTCTTACACTGCTCAGACTCTTCTATTCATTTGTCGTGTCCTCATCTCCCTCTGCTCTGTCTCATTGGCTTTATCTCTGAGTATAACCCTGTTTCATTTATTCCCCCTCTTATCAGATCTCAGCTGCTGGACACTGATATGGATTATGAACGTCCCAATGTTGAGACAATCAAATGCGTTGTGGTTGGCGACAACGCAGTGGGGAAAACACGGCTGATCTGCGCACGTGCCTGCAATGCCACCCTGACTCAATACCAGCTCCTTGCCACCCATGTGCCAACTGTCTGGGCTATAGATCAGTACAGAGTATGCCAAGAGGTAAGTACAGATGGAAACACTCAATGGCTGAACTATGTTTACTGGCAGCAGCACAGGGCAGTTTCTTGCCTTTAACCAGCAGTAACCCAGGTATAAATGTCTCATATACCCTGTGGCAGGTGCTTGAACGTTCTCGGGATGTTGTTGATGATGTCAGCGTATCATTGCGGCTTTGGGATACATTTGGTGACCATCACAAAGATAGAAGATTTGCCTATGGGAGGTGGGTGATAGAGTTTTTAAAGAGTATTTAAATGAGAAGGAAAGCTATCAAAGCAGTTTATTGCCAATAACCACAATAGTGCAAGCTTTAACACTAAATTTATTCTGCAGCATGCCTTACCATACCTGAGTAAACCGCTCTAGACAGTCTCTCTGTTTTTTTAGGATAGCAGCTGCCATATTAGCTTGTGTGACATGACTTCCTGTCTGAGTCTCTCCCTGCAAACTCATAGCTCTGGGCTAAGATTACAGCAGGGAGAGGAGGAGGGAGGGGGGAGAGAAGAGCAAACTGAGCATACTCAAGCCCTAGCACTGAAGGTTTATGCTGAAAACAAGAAGTCTGATTTTGACAGAGGACTCAGAGCAGTATTACTTTAAGGGTTTATTAGTGTATTTACATAGACCTTTCTGATAAAGCTTAGCCTTTCCTTCTTCTTTAAGATAAATAAATAGTAGACAACTTCAACTTATAAGTTGGATATATATATATATTTTATATAGTATTTATATAGTATTGTAGTATACTCCTTTCATATGTTCTTTTATCCTTCCACTTGCATTTTTGTAGTGTTTTTTAAACATGTCTCTATCTTAAATGCATTTGCAGGTCAGATGTGGTGGTCCTCTGCTTCTCTATTGCTAACCCCAACTCTCTCCAGCATGTCCAGACCATGTGGTATCCTGAGATTAAGCATTTCTGTCCCCGCGCTCCTGTTATTCTTGTGGGATGCCAGCTAGACCTCCGTTATGCCGATCTAGAAGCTGTGAACAGAGCACGTCGTCCACTGGCCAGGTTAAGTCTTCTTGCATAAACTTGAGGTTCCATAAACACTTGCCAACTTTACTTACTTTGTACAAATGTAGACAATAAGGTACTGTAAAATTTCACATGGGTTGGAAACGTTAGTCTAGAGGTTGTGATCAGCCTTTGAAGTGGGGTATCATACTAGAGACCCTGGTTAGATTCCACTTGGTAACTCCCTGTGACCCTGGACAAGTCACCTAATCTGGTGTCCCAGCATGCTAAGTGTTTTTATAATGGCTGCCTTGCTCTATGTTAATAGTCTTTAGTCCCATGGGAGAAAAGCACAATATAAATTATGCCCCTTTCCTTCTCCTTTTACGCTATATGAAAGCTAGCTATTTGTCATCAATATAGTTGACTATGTGATCTACAAATTATTGTTTCTTCAAGATAAAAATAACATCAGCTGAAAGTTCACATGTTTTGAAATTCCGATTAGAATTTACATATCTGTAATCTGCTCTAATTGCATGCCAAATGTTTCATTTAGCACTATTAGTTAACTAACAGATGAAACTTTTCTACACTAGGCAAATTCGCCCCCAGGAGATTCTACCACCGGAGAAGGGCCGTGAAGTAGCCAAGGAGCTGGGAATTCCCTATTATGAGACTAGTGTAGTTGCGCAGTGTGGCATCAAAGAAGTCTTTGATAATGCCATCAGGTCAGCCCTTATTTCTCGGCGTCACCTTCAGTTTTGGAAATCACATCTACGCAGTGTGCGCAGGCCTCTGCCTCAGGCTCCATTTCTGCCCCCAAGACCTCCACCTCCAGTTATCATAGTGCCTGACCCACCAACAAAGAGTGAAGAACACCCGGCATGGTTGTTGGAAGAGGCTTCCTGTGCTGATGTGGTGCTGGTGGTTCAAGAGAGAATTCGTATCTATGCTCACCGCATCTACCTCTCAACATCCTCCTCCAAGTTTTGTGACTTGTTTCTTATGGAGGATGGGGATCCACCTACCCAAACCAGGGATCCGCTACTGAGGGCCTCTAGTTTTGATGCCTGTGAGGGATCAGGAGAAGCAGTAGGAGGGGGTATGAGAACATCAGCAAGTGATGGGACTCTTGGGAGGGAGTGCGGCAGGGACTTGTCCAGTTGGAGCAGGGCTTTTGAGAGCATCCGCAGTCGAGTTCTTGAAGAGCCTCCAGGATACATGGCACGCCGTGTAGCAGTGGTAAAAATGGACAGCTCAGTGAGGCCTAGGCCTTTCAGGGCAGTGTTGAAATTTCTCTACACTGGACGGCTGGATGAGAGGGAACCAGATCTCATGGAAGTAGCACACATTGCTGAGTTGTTAGAAGTGTTTGACCTGCGTATGATGGTGGCAAATATCTTAAACAGAGAGGCCTTTATGAACCAGGAGATTACAAGGGCTTTCCATGTCAGAAGAAGCAATCGTGTCAAGGAGTGTCTGGCTAAAGGAACCTTCTCTGGTGAGTACTATTAAAGATTGTCCATACTGAGGGTCATAGATGCTGGGCCAGCCTAAAGAAAGAGAGGGCGGAAGAAAGATTATAGGTTACAGGTTGTCTGTTTAATTGTAAAATATGAAGTCTTTGTATTGTCTCTAATTCCTCCATTATGTATTTACTGCATTTTTTTAGATGTCACCTTTATGCTGGATGATGGGACTATAAAAGCCCACAAGCCTCTGCTTATCTCTGGCTGTGACTGGATGGCAGCCATGTTTGGAGGTCCTTTTCTGGAGAGCAGTACCACTGAGGTAAGAAACAGTATTAGAGAATCTGAAATCTCTCTGAAAACAAGAGAGAAAGGAGCTAACAGCACCTGTAAATGGAATATATATCTAATAAAGGGTTTTTTCTCCTTTAACTTTAAGTGTGGGGTAGAGAGTGCTATTCTGATACACATTGCAGTTGGTCTTCATTTTTTAATAATTGACGTTTTTAAATTATTTAGATTTTTGTTCTGCAGTTTGGAATTTCAGTAGCTATTTGGTTTCTAATGTCTCAATTACCCTAGCAACCAGATAATGGTTTGACTAAGAAATGGGAGGATGGAAAAGAGAGACCTGATTGGGCTAAAATAACATTGTAATTGTAGGTGCAAAAGGGAATGAGTGGCACACATTTGAAAGCTGGAAAGCGTCAGAAAAGGATATAAAAAAAAAAAAAAATGTATGCAAAAAAACAGTAAAGACCAGTTGATATGTTACAAATAATTGATCATTCTACTAAAAGTTAATTTTGAAGTTAAACTACCCCTTTAATTAACTGCATACATAATCTGTGAAGAATGACCTTATAGATTGTTTTATATAGAAAATTCCGTCTTTGCTCATTTACATTAACAGTTATAGCAATATGAGTTAGAGATACAAAATTGCTTACTCTTTCTTAATGTATGAACATCTATTGATTGAAATGGGTATCATTATAAACATACAGAGACAGAATAAGTAAATGACCAGTATATAATTAGATCTTTTCTTTACTTTGTCTTTTTTCAGCATTCCTGGACTAAACAATATACCTTAACTTGCCTGCCCTATTTCATGCCTTGGACCATAGTCTTGTTTAAAAAGGGGGGGATGGGGCAAGGTGCAAAGCTGCATCCTATAGGACCCAGTTAGAGAGCACTTTTACCCATGGCAATAGTTGTGCAGGCCAAGGTGCCGACAGTTTATTGGGAGGGGCTGAGGAAGACCCAGCAGTCTTAGTACACATAGGTACAAAGTTAGAGGAGGGAGTGAAGTCCTCAGGAATGATTTTTAAAAAACGAGGTGTAAAGTTGAGGGTGAGGACATACAAGGTAATTTTCTCAGAGATATTACCTGTGCCACGAGACAGCGGGATCTTAGGGAGATTAATGCGTGGCTGAGAGAGTTAGTGTAGGGATAAGGGTTTTGGGTTTTTGGAGAACTGTACTGATTTCTCAAATGGCTACAGGCTCATAGTAAGAGGTGGGCCTCACCTCAATGATGATGGTGTAGCTGTTTTGAGGGAGAAGATGGCTAGAAGGTTGTAGGAGATTTTAAACTAGGTGTGGGGTTCAGTAAAGGATTCCATGGAAGACAGGTTAGATGAGGTAGTGGGCAAAGGAAGGGAAAATGGGGAAGGAGATTTGGTTGGGGGTACTGTTAAGGATAGGGAGGACCACATGTCATTTGTTCAATATGGTACCAGTATTAAATGTATGTTTGTAAATGCAAGGAGTCTGACTGGTAAAATGGGAGAGCTTGAGGTGCTGGAGGGAAAATATGATGTGATTGGTGTGGCCGTAACCTGGCTGAATGAGTCATATGACTGTGCAGTCAGCGGCTATCAGTGCCGGGCCAGCCCGGCCGGCCATAGTGCACAACAGGCCACATGTGCAGAGGCAGAGAAGGTGTGTGCCTGGCCCCCCCCAGCTTTGCGCCCTAGGCATGTGCTTACTCTGCCTACCCCTAGTTCTGCCCTGGCGACTATACTTTGTTTCGGAGGGACAGGGGCAACAATAAAGGAGGAGGTGATGTTAGAAAATGAGGGGGCAGAAGTCTTATGGGTGGAGCTCTTCACTGATTGTAGAGTCCAGCAAATTAATTGAAGCATATGCTATAGACCCCCTAATGTAAGTGAGGAGGAGAAGGCTAAGCTCCTGATGCAAATAGAAAGGGCTGCTAATTTGGGTAAAGTATTGATAATGGGGATTTTAATTACCCAAATATTCACTGGAGCAACAGTACTGCCAGGTCAGTTAAAGAAAACAAGTTTATAAACTTGTTTCATGACAATTTTATGGCACATGTTGTTGAGGACGAAGGGGCACACCCCCGAAACTTTATATCACTGGCGCAATAAACACCCAGGGCTAAACCCCGCTACACTAGCCATCGAGTGTTGGTATCATTCCTGATTATATAGTGGGAGAGGTGCCGAACTCTCTAACCAGCATCGGGCATTCGTACAGGAGAGGAGGGGGAAAGAGGAACACAGTGGTTCGTAAACAGGTTGTCGAGGAGCCAACCAGAAAAAATGCTATTCTGGATCTAGAAATCTCTAATGACCCAGAACATATAGCAAATGTGCAAGTAATTGAACCCCTGGGTAATAGTGACCATAATGTTATATTATTTAATGTCTGGTGCAAAAAATCAAATATATACTGGGGCAACAAAAACCATGAATTTCAGAAAAGCTAATTTTAGTGCCTTGATGGCTGCCCTACAGAGTATTGATTGGGGCATTAAGTTTTCAGCAAAAAATACAGAACAGAAATGGTTGTCATTTAAAATGATATTAAATCGTTATTGTTCTTAATTTATTCCCTTAAGAAGTAAATATAGAAGCACCAAGAATCACCCTATGTGGCTTAATATAGAAGCAAAGAAATTAATAGGAAAGAAGAGAATTTAAGGCATTTAAAAATTACAAGTCTATGGGGAAAGAAGCTTCATTTAATGAATATAAACACTATAATTAATGTTGTAAAACAGCAATCCGGAAGATAGTTCACAGTACAAATTGATCCAGGGACTGGTCCTCTGTATCAACTAGCAGTTAGGCAGGTTATATATAGACTTAAAAGGTTGAACTTGATGGAAGTGTGTCTTTTTTCCAGCCAACTTACTATGTTACTATGTATTTGCACTAGAAGAACAAGTAGCTGCTCTTTAGGCTGCAGTCTTCAGAGCAATATCTAAAGTGCAAAAAACAAGATACATTTCATGTACTGTAACTGTTAGGGGCAGATTTAATTATGCTCGAATATCGAGGGTTAATTAACCCTCGATATTCGACTGCCGAGTTGAAATCCTTCGACTTCGAATATCGAAGTCGAAGGATTTAGCGCAAATAGTTCGATGATCGAACGATTAAATCCTTCAAATCGTTCGATTCGAAGGATTTAATCCATCGATCGAACGATTTTTCTTCAACCTAAAAATTGTTCAAAAGCCTATGGGGACCTTCCCCTTCAACATTGACCTTGGTAGGTTTTAGGTGGCGAACTAGGGGGTCAAAGTTTTTTTTTAAAGAGACAGTACTTCGACTATCGAATGGTCGAATAGTCGAACGATTTTTAGTTCGAAACGTACGATTCAAAGTCATAGTCGAAGGTCGAAGTAGCCCATTCGATGGTCGAAGTAGCCAAAAAAATCATTTGAAATTCAAAGTTTTTTTTATTCTATTCCTTCACTAAGTAAATGGGCCCCTTACTGTTCATTTAAAGGAAAAATTATTTAATTCTGATGCAAATTGCACTGGTTTCTGTGCTGCCATGTAGTAATTATCTGTATTAATTACTAATCAGCCTTATATTGTGACATTTCTATTCTATGTGTACTGTATATTGCGAGTGGGTCCCTAAGCTCACTAACTGACAGCAGCACAGAGCATGTGCAGTGAATCAGCATAAAAAGAAGATGGGGAGCTACTGGGGCATCTTTGGAGAGACAGATCTTTACTGCTAAAGGACTGTGGTTGACTTGGGCTGGTACAGAGACCAGAAACATAATGTACAACATTTCTAACCTACTTCTTTAGTTAAGCTTTAGTTCTCCTTTAAATGAAGCTTACTGAGTCATTTGTAGAATGTGTCAAGTGCCTCTAGGTGGTGCTGTTGTATCTTGGTCAGTTGAAATTGTACGTTGTATAGTAGACTGTATTTTGTACAGTATCTCTACGATTAATCTTAAAGTTCATTGAGTGAAAGGTATATTGTGCATGTGACTGGGCAGGATTATGATAACATTCCAGTGAGAACTGACATCCTACAAGAAGCCAGAGACGCAAGTAATTGGGTCGCTGATTCATACTGTAGTTGCCAGAGGCTCTGTGGGATATCATCATTGCATTGCCATATTAGTGTTCTGTGTCAGCACTGTTACTTTATATAGAAGAATTACACTCAATATACTGACACCATTATGTTTGTGACATGTCATGATACTGTGTGCAAAAAAAAAAAAAGCAGTAAAACCTCATATTTAATTCCTATGCAAAAAGATCTACGTCCATGTGTTTTACTTATACAAATGTTCACCTTCAGACACTTTTTCAGTTCAGTTGGTTTCAGATAGTTCACCAGAAATAAAGACTTTTTCCAGTTACTTTCTATTTGTGACTGTTTTTCTAATATTGAAGTGTAAAGTAGGGATGCGCCGAATGCAGGATTCGGTTCGGGATTCGGGCAGGATTCGGCCTTTTTCAGTAGGATTCGGCCGAATCCTTCTGCCCGGCCGAACCGAATCCGAATCCTATTTTGCATATGCAAATTAGGGATGGGGAGGGAAATCGCATGACTTTTTGTCACAAACCAAGGAAGTAAAAAATGTTTTCCCCTTCCCACCCCTGATTCGGTTCGGTATTCGGCCGAATCTTTCGCAAAGGATTCCGGGGTTTGGCTGAATCCAAAATAGTGGATACGGTGCATCCCTAGTGTAAAGTTACATTTTTTACCTTCTAAAGCAGCTTGGGGGGGGGGGTCACCGACTCTTAACTGCTCTAAATTGATACATGTAGTTGATACATTTGTTATCTTTGTCCCTGCTGAGCAGAATCCCTGACTGTCCTTATAATAGGGAACTCCGGCTTCCAAACCAAAATTTAATAAAGAGGCCCACATAACACAGAAACCCCTAATATATACATCACTGTTACCTGTTTCTTCAAAAAGTATGAATAAATGCCATTTTCTATGCTGAAATCCCGTTGTTTAACAGTTCTTCTCTTTCTGCATCATTTGAAATCCTGGCAGGGAAGGAGGGACTAAACACTGATGTTACAAATTGTAACAACTACTCCACAGCTTACAGACAGCATGCAGGAACTACATAACCCACAATGCATTGCACTGTGATGTTACTTTCCTTATTGAAATCATGTGTGCTGGGAATTTTGGGGTTTGGAGGATGCAGGCTTTTAATACAAAGTAACAGTAGTCAGCCAGCTCAGCAAAGTAGTCAGAGAGATCAGCAGGAGGGCAGGGGTCTAGGCTTAGCAAACTGTCAGAAACCATTAAAAATCATGAAACGTCTGCATATTTTTAAAATGATGTGTACTGCAAAGTTGCTTGAAATTATGTTTACTTTTCAAAAAGCTTAATTTATGTTTTTGTGGAGTTCCCCTTTAAAGGCAGCTGTTAGAATTGATACAATAGTTGCTAATATTCCACAGATACTGCTGAGAAATGTAACAACTAATTGTATCAACTAAATGTAGCAAATTGTAACAGTTCGGAATCTGCTTCTGGATCACTGAGCTGCCAGACTGAAACGCTACAGACAGGAACATTAACTGTAAACTTAAATTTTGGGAAAACGGTAAAAGATGGAAAGCAATAGAAAAAAGGTTGTGTTTATGGTAAACAATCTGAAAACAACTAAACATTTATTCATTTATAAGAAATGAATAAATGAAAGAACTCTGCATGTAATGAGGGTATATTTCCTCTTACAAATAAGATATAGCAAATTGCTCTCCATTGGGTTGCAACTTTTTAAAGAAATGAAGGGATGCACCAAACCCTTTAATTCTGAATTCAGCTGAATCCTTCTTATTGGATATGACCAAATACTGAACAAAATCCATATCCTCTGTAAGCTTGTGGAATCCACAACAGACACTTCTTCGCTTTAAGGCAGTTTATTTACACACAGGGGTGACCATTTCAGGATACAAAACACAAATCATAAAAATAAATCCTTGCCACTGGGCACTACCTTCGCACATTTGATGAGTTCCCTCACTAAACGGGGCCCCTTATATACTACAAGTAAGAAAACATGTAGGTTGGGGTCACCCCTGTACTCATGATCCTTCTTTAGGGGATTGCTCAGCCTCCTGTTTATTCCTCAATGTCTCACTCAGACAGGCTTTCTGTCACTTGGTCACGGGCACCCTCTGCTCCTTGCAGTGACAGGCAGCACCCTTTGGGAGTTCCTCACACCGACAGGTAACCTTTCTATTCTGTACCCGGCTCTGAGAGACCCAATAACACTTAACTACAATTAAATACCTTTCCACAGGACAGCCTTCCTGTGATAAGTGAGCTCCATTAAGTGAGCTCCATTAAGTGAGCTGGACTGCTGGATTGGAGTACCTGGCAAATGACCCCAACTTTTTACTTACCCCTCAATGCAGATTTAGGGATCGGAGTTCATGGCAGCCATCTTCTGGATCTATGGTAATCTGACAACGAGACAGGCGCATGCACAGTTGGAACGATTTCCCATTACGCATGTACAGAAATTGCCGAAGCACCGGAAGAAGACACGGAGACCCGGAAGATGGCTGCCTTGAACTCCTATCCTTGAATCTGCACCAAGGGGTAAGTAAAAAGTTAGGGGCATTTGCTCGGAGTAGCAGCCAGGCTGGGGGGAGGAGGGAGGGGGGTCGATGTGGGGTAGGTGGGTAGGGTTTTTTTTTTTTAATAAGGGGTTTGTTTCTCCTTTAAGGACTATGTCACACCTTTCCTTGTAGGGGTATAATGATAAAAAATTAAAAAAAGTAATGCTGGACTGGCTAGGCTAAAACTGTAACAAGATGGAGCGGCCTTAATATTAGTAAAGCAGTATGTGTTTATTAATAAGATGTGTGTGTCTTTCCTTTTTAAATAGGTAGTGATTCCATATACCTCTCGAAGCAGTATGCGAGCTGTACTGGAGTATCTGTATACTGGCCAGTTTAGTACAGGGCCAGATCTTGACCCATTGGACCTCATCATTCTTGCAAACAGACTTTGCTTACCCCATCTTGTAGCACTGACAGGTAAGGCTGTAAAATACCAACACTGTGAAGTTTACATGTATTTCTGTCTTTCAAATCCATGTTAGTCATTGATGAAGGCAGGAGCTGAAGTTCATTATATGGTGAGAGTAAGGGGATATGCATAATGGAAGGACAAGATTGTCCAACTAGTCAATAAAATTTATAATCCCCTGCTGTGAGATCTGGTTATATGGAACTAACAGGTAACAATGCATGTACTCCTTTAATTGTCCAGGACTGATTTGTTCATGTATCGTTACTCACTTGCAACTCTGTATATTGGGTTGTTCTTATATGTGTTCAAGTCCCACTATACTTAGTTTCTCTTCTGTTGAATTTTGTTCAGTACAGAAGACATTATGCCTTTTGCCCCAACTACCAACCCATTCACTGAGAAAAAAAAAGGATATATAGTGTGTGTATATATATATATATATATATATATATATATATATATATATATATATATATATATATATATACCGACACTTGTAATTCAGTGCTTCCAAAACAAGTATATATAATAGATATAGATATATAGTATGGTACAGCCAGACTTTGACATAAATAACTATATATGTTTGTATATATATATATATATATATTTCCATGATAGTCTGCCTCTGATGTAAACAAACCATTGCCCATTGCCCCTTAGGCTCACAAACTCCTCTCTTACTTTGTTCCATGTTGAAGTGAAAGGGATACTGTCATGGGAAAAAAAAATTTTTCAAAATGAATCAGTTAATAGTGCTACTCCAGCAGAATTCTGCACTGACATCCATTTCTCAAAAGAGCAAACAGATTTTTTTATATTCAATTTTGAAATCTGACATGGGGCTAGACATATTGTCAATTTCCCAGCTGCCCCAAGTCATGTGACTTGTGCTCTGATAAACTTCAATCACTCTTTACTGCTGTACTGCAAGTTGGAGTGATATCACCCCCTCCCTTTCCCTCACAGCAGCCAAACAAAATAACAATGGGAAGGTAATCCGATAACAGTTCCCTAACACAAGATAACAGCTGCCTGGTAGATCTAAGAACAACACTCAATAGTAAAAACCCATGTCCCACTGAGACTCATTCAGTTACATTGAGAAGGAAAAACAGCAGCCTGCCAGAAAGCATTTCTCTCCTAAAGTGCAGGCACAAGTCACATGACTAGGGGCAGCTGGGAAATTGACAATATGTCTAGCCCCATGTCAGATTTCAAAATTGAATATAAAAAAATCTGTTTGCTCTTTTGAGAAATGGATTTCATTGCAGAATTCTGCTGGAGCAGCACTATAAACTGATGCATTTTGAAAAAAACATGTTTTCCCATGACAGTATCCCTTGAAGGATAATGTGACTTGCAGTCCCTTCCATTGTGGGTGGTGCACAGATTCTATGGAAAGCAGAGGGACTTCAAGTCCAAGAATCCATCACTTCACAATGGAACAAGCTGAGGCAGACTATCATGATCGATATGTGATCGATATGTGAAGCAACCTCAGGTGTGTTTAGCACTGTACACAGTGTCATTGAAGGGCTACTGTCATGGGAAAACATGCAACAGTTAATAGTGCTGCTCCAGCAGAATTCTGCACTGAAATCCGTTTCTCAAAAAAAAAAATTATATTTAATTTTGAAATCTGACATGGGGCTAAACATATTTTCAGTTTCCCTAGCTGCCCCCAGTCATGTGAATTTTGCTCTGATAAACTTCAGTCAATCTTTACTGCTGTACTGCAAGTTGGAGCAGTGGCGGGCCAAGTCGGCCAGGTGCCCTAGGCAACCCGGCGACTACACCGCCCCCCACCGCATGCGCAGAGGACGCGATGCGCAAGTGCACATGTGCCGAGGACGTGCAAATGCGCATGCGCCTGGGACACGCAAGCGCGCATAGGTGAGCAGGCAGAAGAAGAAAAAACTGCTGTCACTGCTTCTGGAACTAGGGGACGGCATCGGAAGAGGTACGTGCTTGGCGCCCCTCTACCTTTGCGCCCTAGGCATGTGCCTCTTCTGCCTACCCCTAGTTCCGGCCCTGAGTTGGAGTGATATCACTCCAGCCTAAAGGTGGCCATACACGGACCGATAAAAGCTGCCGACAGACAGTGTCGGCAGCTTATTGGCCCGTGTATGGGGCCCCCCGACGGGCTTCACCGATCGAGATCTGGCCGAAAGTCGGCCAGATCTCGATCGGATGGGACAGAAAATCCCGTCGGATCGCGGCCGCATCTATTCGTTGATGCGGTCCCGCGATCCGACCGCCCGTTAAGGCATTGTTAGGATCCGATCGTTGGGCCCTAGGGCCCACGATCAGATCAGCCCGATATTGCCCACCTCAAGGTGGGCATATCGGAGGGAGATCTGCTCGTTTGGCGACATTGCCAAACGTGCGGATCTCTCAGTGTATGGGCACCTTTACAAAAGAACAATGGGAAGGTAACCAGATAACAGCTCCCTAACACAAGATAACTGCTCCCTGGTAGATCTAAGGACCGCACTCAATAGTAAAAATCCAGGTGTATAAAAACAATACACTTGCTGGTTCAGGAATGAAATTTTATATTGTAGAGTGAATTATTTGCAGTGTAAACAGCATAATTTAAAAATCAAAACTACACCATAAAAATCATGACAGAATCCCTTTAAAGGAGAACTAAAGCTTAACAAAGAAGTAGGTAGAAATGTTGTACATTATGTGTTGGGCTTCTGTACCAGCCCAATGCAAACACAGCCTTTTAGCAGGGAAGATCTGTGTCTCCAAAGATGCCCCAGTAGCTCCCCATCTTCTTTTCTGCTAATTCACTGCACATGCTCAGTGCTGCTGTCACTTACTGAGCTAAGTGACCCACTCACAATATACAGTACATATAGAATATAAATGCCACAATAGCAGGCTGTTTAGTAATTAATACAGATAATTACTACATGGTGCAATAAGTTCTGTATATAAAATATGGCATTTTTAGCCATTTTAATTTTTACGGTTTAGTTCTCCTTTAACACAATTCTGTGTCATAACCAAGTACATCACAAAGTAGGGGGAAGTACAGTATAAATTGAACCCTCGTGGGCGCAATCATGATTAGATGCTTCGGTAATATGAAATGTTCATTGTCCAGCCATTGATTTTTATATTATATTACAGAACAACACACGGTGTCAGTCATGTTGGATGCATCTCTGAATAACAAGGACATTGATGGAGAAGCTCTTATGTTACTGGAGGCTGCTCAGGTAATTCACACAGTCCTAACAGAAATGGGATGTAAATTGCAAGAAAGTATTAGAGATAAAAGCAAGGTTAAGTGGTCATGGTGTGATGGCTGGGATTGTTTCATGTTGATTACACCTTCGGAAAACGAATCGCCGTGTGTGATTAGTGCCGGCGTTTTTTCATTTTAGCTGGCGCAGAGTGAGGGAAGACATTTGGGGAGATTGGTCGCCGCAAAGACAAGGCGATTTGTCGCCAGACGACCAAATCTCCCCAAAACGGCAAGTGTGGCCTTACCCTTAAGTGATGCAATTCCTCAATGCTACCAAACTCTCCACTCTTTGACATGTTCAACCAACAAGGTAGAATTTGTCCCAGCTTAGAGGCTGCTCAATGGGTTTAAATAACTGCAATTATAGTCGTGGTTAGTTGAAATTTGGCAAAATGAGCAGCGCAGAAGCTGAAATACAGGGAATCAAAGCTGGGTAAATACTGGGGAAGTGTAGCTCCAGCTTCCAGGTACACAGCAGTCTGGTTAATGTATACAGCTGTTCTATTGGTGACCCACAATCAGTCAAATGAAGTGCATATTTGCCACGCTTATGACGAAGTGGATTTACCCTTTAAGCGGAATTGTCAAATAAGCTGTTATCTTGCACAGATGGGTTATATAATAATAGACAAGACTACAGATTATAAAGTGAATTATTATGCACCCCTCTTCACATTTGTAGATTCCTCAGACATCTCAGTAGGTCACTGTAGTGATCAGTCGTGTTTCAGCCTCAGTAATCAGTTGTAGATATTAACATATTAATCAGAAGACTCCAGTAGTGTATGGGCCCCATGTATGAAATTCTAGCTGTAGCCAGTGGATTAACCAGTGCCAGGAATTCACTGTAATTGATTTATTATTTAATTGCAGTTTCATGGAGCAGATCAGCTGGCAGCATGGTGTATGCACCACATCTCAACCAACTATAACCGAGTCTGTAGGAGATTTCCACGTGACATCAAAGTTGTGTCTGCAGGTCAGTGAAACTCTCAGGCCCGGACCGGCAATCTGTGGGTTCTGGCAAATGCCAGAGGGGCTGCTTAAAGGTCCCATAGAAAGTCAGTATTTAGTGGGATGGTGGGGGGCTGTTTGGGCCTCTATGTGGGCTGATTGGGCCTCTGTGTACCTGAAATGCCAGGGCCTATTTTAATTCACAGTCCGGACCTGGAAACTCTATTCCATAACAACTTTTCTATCTATGTATACTGCACCTAAACATTAATATGCCACAAGCTCCCCAAATAACCACCAACCAATCACAGTCAGTGTCAGTGACAGTAGTCTGATAAAAGATTATTGCTTACTGGGTGCTATAGATCACAGTAATCTTAAAGACATATAGATATAGATCACTGCTCTGGTGTACAAGTGCATATTTCAGTTCCCCGGTGCTATATGTGGACTCTTCTACTGCAATGAAAGGTGCTCCAGAAAAACAATGTGAATAGCTCACCAATAGATTGTGTGGTCCAGATGCACCAGCCCCAGATGCCCAGCTTTAGGGTGCGGCAAACCGAAATACAATGCAAAAAGACAGGACTATTTGGCAATAGTCCAGTTGTATCTTCCTTTCATTACTCGTGTAGTCCAGTTGTATCTGCCTTTCATTACTCTTGCTTTTATTTACAGAAAATCAGCAGGCCCTTGAAACCCAGCGCTGGCCCCCTGTTTGGTACCTAAAGGAAGAAGACCACTTTCAGAGAGCCCAGAGGGAGCGTGAGAAAGAGACAGCCCTGCACCAGAAGAGACAACCAAAGAGGCGCTGGTTGTTCTGGAACAACTCCCGGGCAAACTCCTCTGCTTCCCCGACTCCCTCCTCGTCTGCTATTGGCTAAGTCCTGCTCTTAACCCTCAATGTGTCTTCTTCCCTTGTGAAAGCAGTGTGTGCATGTGCATAGAACAGGGGTCAGAGTAGGCCTTGGTATGTGGGCTAAACTATCATTTTATTGGCTGTTGCCCTCATTCCATTTTGTACAGATTCTGTTAATGATTCATATTTTGTAAGCTGAAAAACAGTTACAGTATATGAGATATAGTATATTAAGATAGGGATTATTCCCCTTTGACAGAGACAAGATCATCTCCATGTGGGGCTTCAACAACAAAAAAAGTCTTAAAAAATCTAGAGGTGCAATTAGATGGTTGTATATGAAGAATACCTCTGCTGAGCCCAACAAGATGGCAGCTCCAACTCAAATGCACCAATACTAATCCAATACTAATAAGCACACACTATGCTTTGGTGTTACTCCAGTCTGTCTTGTGATATGCGGAGTAACCAGCTGGTCCAGAAGTAATCTGCTCTGCCATATTTGTCTGATCTAGCCATTGAAGTGTGTGGTTAACTTGTGTGAAATACAGGAGGAGAATAGTTGGGTCAGCAGTTTATGCACCATCCTAATTCTCCAAAGTTTACCCGTGGAAAGAGAATGAAATGAGTGGCAGGTTGTAGCAGTCATTCCTATGTACATACACCAATCTAACCACTTCTGGTACACCAACCAACTAATATACAGACAATCAAATTTTTGGTATGGTATTTTTCTGGTTATTTTCTTTAATGTCAGATACAAACAGAATAATCACCAAGAGGCCTGGCATTGGTGCATGTACTGTGTATCTAGTTATAAGGTGACTGCTGAGCCAGTTGGAGCATGTAAGAGTATACATGGTTAGCTCCACCAATTATACAGGTAGTAGAATCCTCCTGGAACACTTACCAGTCCAACCACCAAGTAGTCAAAGAAGTTGTCAGGAGAAAGAAAGAGGCTGCTCTGATGTTTTTCTGCTTATGAAAGATGTGAGAAAGGTTTCTAATTGTTTTCCTAAGCCGAAGAACATCCTGACAACTTCCTTGACTACTTGGTGGTTGGACTAGTAAGAAAATGACCAGCAGGTGGAGCTGCTGTAACAAAATGCATTCATATTAACAGCCCATGTATCCCTTAATATCTTGGAATAAAAAAATAATGAATGTAAATATCAAAAGTGGTTAAAATAGTACTCTCGCCAATTTTACATTCACTTATTTTAAAGGTTTACTTATCCTTTAAGAGTTTCTGTGGCAGAGGCTGGATGATAGCAAAAGATTCAGTAATGGTTGGTTAAAGGAAAACTATACCCCTCAAACAATGTAGGTCTCTATAAAAAGATATTGCATAAAACAGCTCATATGTAAAATCCTGCTTCATGTAAATAAACCATTTTCATAATAATATACTTTTCTAGTAGTATGTGCCATTGGGTAATCATAAATAGAAAATTGCCATTTTAAAAAATAAGGGCCGCCCCCTGGGATCGTAGGATTCACTGTACTCACAAACATACCAACAAACCATACATGTTAGGTCACATGAGCCAATTAACAGGCAGAGTTGTGTCTTTTGCTTCCACACTTCTTCCTGTTACAGTTAGAGCTGTAGTATTTCTGGTCAGGTGATCTCTGAGGCAGCACACAGACCATCTCGAAATGGTGGCTCAAGGCAAGAGATATAAAAGGGCAAGATTTACTTAAATATATATTCCAGTTTGGTAAGATTCTTTAATATGCCACTTAATATGATATGAACTATCTGTTGCTTAAGTGTTAATTTTGGGGGTATAGTTTTCCTTTAAAAGAAGGGTGGTCACGTGAAGTGTTGTTAGAAGAGGGGGGTCGTTTATAAACAACAGGCAAATTTGCAGCTTGGTAGTAACCCATGGCAACCAATCAGATGTGTCCTTTTTTGTTTTAACTGCAGCAGGCTGAGAAAAGCTAATCACTGATTGGTTGCTACGGGTAACTGCACCAGTGTTTATAAATGATCCCCAGCTTTGGCTGGGTAAAGGGGAACAAACACATTCCTCACAGTCAGGAAAAGCTTGCTGCTCATAGGGTCAGATCTTTAACTTTACTCATCTGTTTGGGTAGAATGACAGTAAACGTCAGGACAGCTATGCCCCGAACACTGGACATTCTAATACACTGTACATATGCGCACACTAAACCCTGACTGGGTGTCTGTCTGTCTATGTGCCTAATATATAATTCCCTGTTGAATCTGTGCTGGTTTGGGGGAAAGAGGCTATGTATATAAAAGTCACTGGAGCTCATTTATTAACACTGGGCAAATTTGCCCATGGGCAGTTACCTATAGCAACCAATCAATGATTAGCATTTTAAAGCCAGCTTCAAGTAGAACAATGAATGCTTGGTTGCCAAGGGTTACTGCCCATGGGCAAATTTGCCCAGTGTTGATAAATGACCCCCACTGTATATTTTGGGGCTAATCTGACTGAATCTTACGTTCTCAAAGAAATGAACATTTTCTTTTTGTAATAAAATGAAGCAATTGCAAACGATTGTCAGAGCACAATTTACAACACATGGGTGCACAGGATTGTATGTATTCACTAATGACTTCTCTGATCTCTATAAGGATAAATAATGAGAAACCAGAGAATGGCAATCGTAGAAAGCTGATAGGTGCACAGGGTTGCATGACATCATATTGCATACCTCCCAATATTTGGGACAAAAAGATTTGCTGTGCATATGCGCTGCAATGTTTTTTACCACACCCGTTTTTGTGGCCACACCCCCTAATTATCATGTTCATTTTACACAATTTGGCAGGTAATGAAAGTTTGAACACATTTCTGTGGTATATGTGTTATTACAAATTTGCTAATGAAGTTGAATTGCCCTTTAAGCTGCAAGTCACAGTTTCCCCTGCTTATCTTAAATTGTTACAAAAGTATCTAAGTGCACCTGCCACATATTCTGGGCCAAAGCCAATTAAGTTTTAGAAGCTTTGTATCTTTTTCTGGCTGTTCATTGTAGGAGATCAAACAGAAAGTGGGGGAATTTCAGTAACAATCCAGGACTGTGGGTTGAGGTGCCAAAATTGGGACTGTCCTGCGAAAAATGGGGCAGTTGGGAGGTATGTTATTCCTATAAATTTGCAAACATGTGACTTGTACACTAGGGAACCCTGAGACTACCAGCAGCCTGGATTTGTCCATAATCTATGGGATCCCCTTGCTTGTTGCAGCAGCCTTCCACCAAGTTCATGGACGTTACTGCTGTTATTGATGCAAAACTAATTGGACTAGAAGTCACGCCGTCCTTACTTTAATATCGTTCAGTGCAACTTGAACCTAATTCACAAAATGCTAATTTGCCTCCATATTAGCACAATGCAAGTAACTTTGGGTGGAGGCCACTTTGAGTGAATTTTTTAAGGGTTGGTTTACCTTTAGGTTTTAAATTGGCCTTCATATTTTCTTTTTTATAGTTTTTGAATTGTTGGCCTTCTTCTCTCACATGGGGGTCACTGACCCCCCATCTGCAACAAATGTTGTTGGGTAAAACTTTTGATTTAGATCACTAGAAAAGTCGGACTGGGCCGACACTGGGAAAAAACCCAGTGGGCCCCGGCCCTCATGGGTCCCCACTGGCCCAGACCCGCTCCTCGATCGACTTGGCCCCCCAACAAAATGAAATGCACCCTGGCGCATGTGCAGGGAGCCCCAGAAGTTTGGAACCCGGTGGACCCCTAATGCTCCAGTCTTAATATGTGAAGCAGGATTAGGTTTAGTATGTGGTCATCTGGTTTCTAAGAAGGACTCTGGCATAATGGGATCAAACTCACAATAGACTTATTAGAAGTATGGGATCCGTTATCCAGAAAGCTTGGAATTACTGGAAAGCTGTCTCCCATAGACCTAATTTTAATCAAATAATTCAACGTTTTAAAAACAATACCCTTTTTCTCTGCTCTATGAAAACAATACCTTTTACTGGATCCCAAATAAGATATAATTAATCCTTATTGGAGACAAAACAATCCTATTGGGTTTATTATTATATTACTTTTTTTTAAACAATTTTTTTAGTAGACCTAAGGTAAGGAGATCCAAATTCCTTAACCCGGAAAACCCCAGATCCCAAGCATTCTGAATAACAGGTCCCATATCTATACAGGTACACTGGCACACAGGGCAATTGAAAAAGCAGGGTTACCCCTTGCTACTTTTATTTAAGCGGACGTGCGACGTTTCGGGGTTCCTACCCCTTTCTCAAGCATACAAACAGTGACCATCGTGCAGTGTATAAAACAGGTGTGCAATTAACATAATTAGCATATTAATGACATGCTGTGTATATTCTCAAGGAACCTAATCCTTTAGCCAATGTGATTGGATTGTGAACCCATTTGATTTAAAAACCTAATAAAAGGATCCAAACAAGTGCATAACGCATGTATAAATAAATATGCCATCTTAAATTTGCCATCTTAATTGTGCCACTCTATGGCCCTGCTCGTAAAAATGTTTCGCCAATAAAGTTTCTTTTTTTGGTTTACTTGTTTCTTCCTCATGGAAGAAACAAGTAAACCAAAAAAAGAAACTTTATTGGCGAAACATTTTTACGAGCAGGGCCATAGAGTGGCACAATTAAGATGGCAAATTTTGGAGAAAGTAACGGCGTTTTCTGGACAGGATATTAAACGTAAGCTATTACAGAGGGAATGCTTTTGGATTTGGTGTCTACAATCTAGACATCCGAGGGGACTTAACGAGGAATATAATTTATCATGTTTTTTATGAAGCAGAGTTATGCTTAGCAGTTGATCTTTCTTTTAATTGGAAGAATTAAAATTTAATAATTTTTCGCATTTTTTTGCAGATGAGAACACTCTTGTAGACTCCAGGGACAGGTAACGATCAATTTATTCCAGTAGGGCAAGTTTGTGGTTGGTAATTAGATACATTGTATCTTTTAAATCTTTTATCTTTTGTATCGGTTTTACTGTGCAAATTGTGTAAGTAATCCGTTTGGTAATTTTTGTATTTTTATATTGTTTCTTTTTTTCAGTATCTTTTACAGCACTAGCACCAGCTGGATTTACCACAGTATGGACATTTTAATGCATATTTATTTATACATGCGTTATGCACTTGTTTGGATCCTTTTATTAGGTTTTTAAATCAAATGGGTTCACAATCCAATCACATTGGCTAAAGGATTAGGTTCCTTGAGAATATACACAGCATGTCATTAATATGCTAATTATGTTAATTGCACACCTGTTTTATACACTGCACGATGGTCACTGTTTGTATGCTTGAGAAAGGGGTAGGAACCCCGAAACATCGCACGTCCGCTTAAATAAAAGTAGCAAGGGGTAACCCTGCTTTTTCAATTGCCCTGTGTGCCAGTGTACCTTTTTGGAAGCCTTTACCGAGGGGGTTGCCGAGCCCTCTACCCTGAGCACCAGGCGTCATCGTTTACACTGAGGAGTGTGCTCTACTTCACTACCTATTTTGGCCCATATCTATACAGACATTATCTGATACAGCCTGTACCAGTTGCCAGTTGTAAAGTTGTCTGATGTTTTTTTTTCCATATGCAGTACATACCTGAAAAGTGTGAGATTATAGTGTAACTTGCTGCAAGTGAATCAAAGGACCACTTAGGTGTCCAAATTCGGGGGAAACCTAAACCTCTACACATAGAGAAAAAGTACAATCATTAATCAATCATTGGTGTCATTACAGCATCATACTTTGGAACGACAGAGTTTTTCTTTTAATGTGGGCATAGGGGATGTTAGTACAGGTATGGGCCCTGTTATCCAGAATGCTTGGAACCTGGGGTTTTCCAGATAATGGATCTTTCCATGCTAGAAAATGATGTAAACATGAAATAAATCAAATAGGCTGGTTTTGCTTCCAATACGGATTCATTTTATCTTAGTTGGGATCAAGTACAATTTTACAGAGAAAAATAATTTGTTAAAATTTGGATTCATTTATTATAATGGAGTCTATGGGAGATGGCCTTTCCGTAAATCGAAACTTTCTGGATAACGGGTTTCTAGATAATTGATCCCATACCTGTACACAAAATGATACATTGTTTTCTATCTGTGGGAGTAAAAATGTGATGGCGTGGTAGAGCTTTCATAGAGGCTGTCATATGCCACATGCACCGTCGTCTTTCTGAGAAGGAAAAGATCCAGTGATGGAGGTAGAACCCTCTGAGCAGTTTTGAAATTTACATTGAGAAATGTTTTGTTCTTTGTAGCTTCACAGAGCAATCGTTTATGGACTGCCGGGGTTAGTGACACAGGAAAGCAGGAAAGAGTCACAAGAACATACCTCCCGACATTTTGGAACTAGAAAGAGGGACAAAAATTCAGCGTGGAGACATTTTTGACCACGCCAATTTTTGTGACCACACCCACTAATTACCATGTTTATGTTACAACATTTGGCAGGTTATGAAAGTTTGAACACATTTCTGTGGTTTTTAAGTTTTATTACAGTTTTGTTAATGAAGGTGAACTGTCCTTTAGGGAGCCAGCACACGGGCAGATTTGGGGAGAATTAGTCACCTGGCGACTAATCGCCTCTTCTGCGGGGCGACAATCTCCCCAAACTGCCTTCCCCGTTCCTGCAGCCTGCTATAATGACAAAACGCTAGCGCCAATGCACTCATGGCGCTTCGATTTCTGAAGTCGACCAAAGTTGCCTCACAAGGAAACTTTGGGCGACTTCGGAAATCGAAGCGCCGCAAGTGCATTGGCGCTGTCGTTTTGTCATTATAGCAGGTGGCAGGCATGGTGAAGGCAGTTCATGGGGGTTTGTTGCCCGGCAGAAGAGGCGATTAGTTGCCAGCCAACTAAATCTCCCCGAATCTACCCGTGTGCTTGAGGCATTAAGCTGTAAGTCACAGTTTCCCCGAGAGACCTGCTTATCTTAAATTGTTATAACTGTATCTAAGTGCACCTGCCATGTATTCTGGGCTCTCTGCCAAAAGCCAATTGAGTTTTAGAAACTTTGTATCCAATTCTGGAGAAGAGATTAAAGAGAAAGTCAGGACATTCCAGTAACAATCCGGGACTGCAGGCTGAGCTGTCAAAATTGGGACGTCACGTGAAAAACAGGACAATTCGGAGGTATGCAATAAGGCAAAAAATTTTAAAAAATGAAGACCAGTTGAAAAGTTGCTAAGAATGGGCTATTAACTGCCAGAGTATTATGACCAGGGTTTAGGCTTCAATGGCTTGACCCAGATCCCACCTATAACTAAGCTCTGTCTCTTTTCTTCCCATCCGCTTTCCCTGAGTCAAGACATGGAAAGTCATGAACAGAAATTGAGGTTAGTAACAACAAAGTGGTATAAGGGAATGAAGAAGTTGCAGCTCAGTATTATTTGGTGTTGGTAAAGCAAGTCAGGTATTGTTATGTTCATTAAGGCTACACTAATTCAAAGTAATTTTTTCGATACTTCGACCATTGATTAGGATACTACGACTTCGAATTTACTTAACCTTTATTCGACCATTCGATAATAAAAGTACTGTCTCTTTAAAAAAACTTCGACTTTAATACTTCGCCAAATTAAACCTGCCGAAGTGCTATGTTAAGGTGGCCAGACACGGAGAGATCCGCTCGTTTGGCCCTAGGGCCCAACGATCGGATCCTAACGAATAGTAACAGCTCGGATCGTGGGACCACATCAACGAACAGATGCGGCCGCGATCCAACGGGATTTTCAGTCCCATCCGATCGAGAACTGGCCAAATTGTAGCCAGCATTTTTATTTTACTTACCAACGAACCATAAGAAATAGACACCAGACAAGTACATGGTGGAGAAGGCCGCAGCTGCTGTTTTATTAATTATCCGTCATATTAATCAGAACAGTAACAACTGCTAATAACTGCTCAGTACATATCTTCCCAGCCAGCCCCTCCATCAGATCCTCACAGCAGGCCACCTTAAAGGATTAAAAAGCATTAAGCCCTGCTTTAGCCACCTAGCCAGGAGCATACCTCTACTTAACCTGTAACCTTTATAAATTTTTATCTGTGACAATATTAAAATTTTTTAAAAAATGATATTAACAACTGGGTGGGTCGGTGGGATTCCAAGGTCGATCCTCTCCCTTTGACCACTAGGGTTGCCACCTTTTCATGAAAAACATACCGGCCTTCCTATATATTTATCCTTTTTCCCTATTAATAACATTGGGATCAGCCATAATTTTTACCGGCCATGACGATAAAATACCGGCCATGTGGCAAACCTATTGACTGCCGATGAACAATGAGGGCCGCTCCGCAAGTTTGCCTTTATATAGATTGATTTCGCCACGCCTCCTTTTTGAAGCAAACAATTAGAAGATGGCATTGAAACAGTAACCAATCAGAATACAGGTAAGCAATTTTATGGGGAAACAACTTTAATACAATTTTGACTGCTGTCACACTCCCATGCCTGGGAGAGCTGAAGACTCCCAATCCATAAAAAAACAGTAACATTAAACAGATTTGAATTTTGATATATAGGGCCTTCCCATGTTCTTCTGCATAACCTTCACCTTTCCCTCTCATCACTGTGTGCGTATATGTTTGTATGTATATATATAAATATATACTGTATATATAAAATCCAACATATGTGATGAACCAATTACATAAAAATTCAAATTGGAAGTATGTGTTAGGGTGCAGATCTTATTGCGGTGAGTCACTCCGCATTTTTAATGATATATAGTATCCAGCCAGATCGCACACCTTAGTTTAAAACATAGCGTTTATTAGTTCATATAAAAAGCATATAAAATTCATAGGGAAGTATAGGCAACTTATCTGCACAGAGTCCAAAAGTTATCGGAACATATCAAACACTCGCAAAGTTTCGGGAATGTCTTTTTCAAGCGTGTTACATGTGCAGGAACGCCAAGGACTCCATGTTCCAGTTCGTCTCTCACAATGCAACCGAAGAGAAGCGCGTCCGTTTAAGTGCTGGTCCATCCCTGACAAGAGGACGCATCATTATAGTGATCCGACGCGTCTCTTCCGCTGCATTGTGAGACGAACTGGAACATGGAGTCTTTGGTGTTCCTGCACATGTAACACGCTTGAAAAAGGGAAAAGACATTCCCGAAATGTCGCGTGAGTGTTGATATGTTGCGATAACATTTGGACTCTGTGCAGATAAGTTGCCTATACTTCCCTTTGAATTTTTCTACGCTTCTATATGAACTAATAAACGCTATGTTTTTAAACTAAGGACAGGGCACCACTGTTTCGGTGCCCTGGGCGCAACTTCGGATTTTAGTAAATTAGCGTTGTCCTGGTGAATCTACGCCTGACGAAGTGTTGTGCAGTGAGTGAAACCGATGCTGCCGGATTTTCAGAGGTTAGCGAATTTGCCCCAAAGGGTTATTTATTATGTGCAGGGCAGAGTGCAAAGTGCACAAACTTGTGCACAATCGGCCAGGCTTTTAGCACTCTCAACCTGGCCCATAAAAGAATTGCTGCAGGTCTCTGTGAGCCAAATCAGATATTGGAGACCTGCGTGTCCCCTGATAAATGGACTTATTCAGATGTACAGTTTAGGGAGCACAAGCAGATGCAGGGGATAAGGACACTTTGCAAGTTGTGCTGGATTTTTTATTCAGACTCAGGTTCAGCCAGGCCCCACCCCTTATTGCTCGTTCGCTGATGCTCATAGCACAGTAACTTATAGAAAGTGGAATGTGTATCTGAGTTACAGAAAGGTGATTCTCATGTAAGTGACTGCCCAGCCCTACCTGGATATTCCAGTGACTGTGAGTCTGTGAGACTTGCAGGAAAGTTTCTTCTGAATCTGGTTGCAAACCAGTTAGAACTGAATCAGACAAAGAAGAGAATTAATTTGCACAATGAGGTAGTGTCTAATATTACATAATACTTGCTATTCTTCCCCTACTTCTGTGACACTTTAGCAATTAGCCTGAGCTGCTGTAAGCGTTCTGCTTTCATAATAAGAAACTAGCTTTCCATGTTCAAATGATTTAAAAAGACCCGGGGCTTCAGCAATTATAATCAGTTGGCTGTACCTAACGTTATGGCACCCCTCCCCTGTGATTATACCTTTTTTTTTTTATATATATCTGTAAAATCAGAATTTCTAATCTGTCTGAACTAGGACTTCCAACACCGTCAAAGGCTGAAGACAGTCTTTTTCTAATGTTGGCTCCCTGTCCTCCAGGGTCATATAATGGATAATACCCCAGTGGGCCCCAGTGTCAGTGGACCTTCCTTCTTCTTCTCCTGCCCACCATGGATTTAAAATATGGCCTACTCCTTATCACAATTATGCCCCTCCTGAAACCTGATCTAGGAATTGCTGCAGGTACAATGGCAGTATGGCACATAAGCCCCAGCCAATTAGCATACACCTGTACATATTTCCCTTCCTACACTATCTGTGAGAATTCTAAATTTGTAGTGCATTTAAAATCAAGTCACCCGGCAAACAATGTGACCAACAGTGCACTTACCGTAACTCAGAAGCTCTAGTGAGAAAGCAGGGAGCTTTTAAGCCCCAGCCCATTAACATACACCTGTAAATCATTCCCAGTTTTAAAGGCTGAATGGCAGCTATAGGCAATATTTGGCTACTATTTGTACATGAAAAACAGAAAGAAATTGCCAGCACTCGGTCTTACCCACACTGTGCTGTTGACCAGCTGCTTGAAACACCCTTGTGGTACTAATACCTCATTTTTTGTACCGTAATAATTATTTCTAAAGGCAAACTGTGCGCTGATAATCTTTCTTCTTCACAATGGCACATAATACCCAGTATTCCTTTAGACAAATTGGCTCATAATCTCAAGTATTCCTGAAGGCACGTTGACAATTAATCCCCAGTATTCCTGTAGGCACATTGACAATTAATCCCCAGTATTCCTGTAGGCACATTGCCCCATAATCTCCAGTATTCCTGTAGGCACATTGGCGAATAATCCTTAGTATTCCTGCAAGTACAATGGAACATAATTCTCAGTATTCATTCAGGTGCATTGGCCCATAATCCCAAGTATTCCTGCAGACACATTGGCACATAATTCTTAGTATTCCTGCAGGCACACTGGCCCATAATCCCCAGTATTCATGAAGACACATTGACCCATAATCCCAAGTATTTCTGCAGGTACATTGGCCCATAATCCCCAGTACTCCTATAAACACATTGGCCCATAATCCCCAGTATTCCTATAAACACATTGGCCCATAGTTCCTAGAATTCCTGCAGATCCATTGACACCTAGTCTCTCTTATTGATGCAGACACATAGGCCCATCATCCCTAATATTCTTTCAGGCACATTCGCCCCTAGTATTCCTTCAAGTATACCGTAGAAAGCTATTAATGATATTTTGACCTCTGTTTATCTCCATTTACCAACAAAAGTCATTGTTTTATTAATAGCCTGTCTGTTATCTAGTGGTTGAATGTGGGCCCACTGATCCCTGAATGTATCTTCTATAAAGTATATAAGAATTTGTACAATATATATCATATAGAATTTGAGAAGTAGTTACATGCTTCAACCCCCCCCCCCTCCACACCCTCCTCCTGCCCCTTCAGTTTTGCAACTTGGCACTTGATGGCGTGAGTCACCCCTTCACATGAACTTCTTCACTAACACATTTCCTATAGGGAAGTGCACAGGCTATTCCATTTGAAGAATGTTTTAAAAGAAACCGAAACCTTCTCGAAAACAGGATATTTATCATAGACTACAGAAGTGTCTGAAGCCCCCTTTATTCCTTCCAACATACTCCTTTATATACTGTATATGGGCAAGGGGTGTGATGTATTTTTTTCAGAATTCCCCTTGGAACAACCATGGGATCCCACACTTTGAGGCTAAAGCAGTGGAATTGGGGCCCCAATCAGAATGCCATTAACGCCTTTAAACACATGAAAAGTCTTTTATGATCACCCAATATCAGATTTTTCTGCTGCAGACGGCAAGTGGGTGAAAGGGTTCCACAAGTGCAACAGGGAAGAGAACATGAAGTAGAACAAGATGGTGCTCACTAATCCTGCTGTGCTATTCTGTGAACCATTGTCTTAAGAAGCAGTATTTGTGGTCCGTAGTTTCAGTGGTGTAACTAGATTGTGCCGAGGACCCCTGCAAAAATATCTCAGATCCCCATCCTCCCAACCTTCCCGCCTCATGCCGACTTGTAACCCCCTTCCCTGCTGCAGTTAAGAGAACAGCTGGGTGAGTTTCTTGTTAGCTATAGAGGAAGCAGACTTCTCATTCTGGGCTCCCCTTGCAATTGCAGGGTCTGCTTCCTCTATATTTACGCCACCTCTAATCGGTGCGGCTCACAGGTGCAAAGTTTCTGGAAAGGATCAAGGGTTTTAAAAAAGTTCTCTATCCATTATTATTGATATTTTCTCCCCTTTGTTCTGCACTTCAGTTTTCTGTTGCCTTTTGATATCACCTCACTGCTAGGGTCCAATACACATTTCAGGACCGAAACATTCCCTGCAGTTATTATTTTCAGGTGTAGGCAGACTAGCTGTGCCCAGGGTGCGGCGTCTAATTGGGGTTAGTAGTTTTTGCTTTCATTGTGTTTTTTCACTCCCCACAGGCTTCAGTGATGTTCCCCGGTGTTCTGTCCATTGTCTCCCCAGTCGTAAAAATCTGCAGCACTGCTGTCTCTCCTTTGAAAGGCTTGTGGTCCAACAAGAATTATTTGCACAGGACAGCGTGATTAATATTCATAATAAGGCAAAATCACTGGTGACAGTTTAAATGTCAGGCCTTTATGCTGAAAAACCTGTTGACGTTATAATACAGCTTTGCACTAATAGATATTTATTCACATTAATATAGCCCTCTAGCAAAGGAGGCACTTTATCCATTGCACTGACATTTGATTGCGTAGAACATTCTGCCTGCACCTACTGACGGTAAGTCACAAGACAGTAGGGCGGGATAGAGGAAACTGGTGCCAAACATTCCTCAGCGCTGATGTAGTGGAATTAAATGCAGGCACAATGGATAGGTCTGAAGAATTTATTTTCAACATCCTGCAAGGATACTGACCCAGGGCCAGGGAATAGAGAAAGTACTAACTGAATCTGATGGTACAAAAAGAACCGAAATGGCCCATCTAATCTACACATTAAAGGAATAGTAAAATTAAAAAAAGTCTTTTAAAGCAATGAAACTATAATATACTATAATAAAAATGGTGTGTTTGTTTCAGAAACTCTACCATAGTTTATATAAACAAGCTGCTGTGTAGCCATGGGGGCAGCCATTTAAAGCTGAAAAGGAAGAAAAGGCACAGGACACACAGCAGATAAAAAATAAGCTCTGTAGTATACAATGGGATTCTTCAGAACTTATCTGTTATCTACTGTGTATCCTGTGTTTTTTTTCAGCTTTGAATGCCTGACCCCATGGCTACACAACAGCTTGTTTATATAAACTATAGTAGAGTTTCTGAAGCAAACACAAGAGCTTTACCAGTGCAGGGCAACATTACATTTTATTGTCATTCCTTTAAAACACTTATTTTTTGGTTTTGGTGAAACTTTCAAAATATAATCAATTAAAGATTGTACTGTTTCTGAAATAATCAAGTTTATCTCCGCTTCCCCTCTCTCAGCATCGGTTTATCTTCATTCACTTTTCATGCAAGGGTTGGGAGTCAGATTTTCATTGAGTTAGAGCCAAAATATACATACTTTTTGGGGGAGGGCACTCTTTCATAGCAGATGTAACTCACCCCAGCACTAACAAAATATAACATAATACAGGTAACTGACTTTAGTACAAGTCCTGCATGTAGAGTATATCTGTTTATTTTATATAAGGGAACTCTGATACATGTTTTAGTCAAAATGACCCCCCCAAAGTCTGTATTAGATGTAATTGTCTTACAAAATCAGACTTCCAACTTCTGCATTGAAGACAAAATAAAGAGAGGCAGATGCGGAGAGGATAGTGATGATAACTTAATTATTTCAGTAACGGTACAGAATTTTTGATCATATTTAGATTTTTTTAACTTCAGTAGGATGAAAGGGGTTGTTCATCTTTAGATTAACTTTTAGTACGATGTAGAGAGTGATATGCTGAGACAATCTGCTATTGGTTTTCATTTTTTATTATTTGTGGTTTTTGAGTTATTTAGCTTTTTATTCAGCAGCTCTCCAGTTTGCAGTTTCAGCAATCTGGTTCATGCAATGATTTGAATGGGAGTGGAAGATAAATAGGAGAGGCCTGAAAGGTGAGTAATAAATAGAAGCAATAACAATACATTTAGGGCTCTTACAGACGAGCGGTTGAAGCTGCGCTCCCCTGCGTTCCGTTTTTATGTGTTCAGCCGCAGGGGAGCGCAGGAGTAGACGCAGTTTTTTTTCAATGGGGCTGTACTCACACATGCGCATGTAGGTGCCGAACGCAGGTTGAGACACAACATGCTGCATTTTTCCTGCGTTTGGCACCCCATTGAAAAAAAACAATGCATCTACTCCTGCGCTCCCCTGCAACTGAACGCATAAAAACAGAACGCAGGGGAGCGCAGCTTCAAACGCTCGTCTGAAAGAGACCTAAAGAACAGAACTTGCTTATTGCAAAGGCTGAGTTAAGTTTTGTGCCTGTCCTTAAAGTAATGAAAATATAATGTAGTGTTGCCCTGCACTGGTAAAACTGATGTGTTTGCTTCAGAAACACTACTATTATTTATATAAATAAGCTGCTGAATAGCAATGGCGGAAATTGAAAAAGCTATATGGCACAGCTTAAATAGTGGATAACAGATAACACCATTATGTACTACAGAGCTTATCTGCTATCTGCTGTGTAACCTGAGACCTCCTTTGAATGGAGGAAGCTTATTTATAAACAGTAGTAGTGTTTCTGAAGCAAACACACCAGTTTTACCAGTGCAGGGCAACACTACATTATATTTTTTTTTTACTTTAAAACACTTTATGTTACTGTTCCTTAAAGAGACTTACAATCTAAATATATACCTAGAAGCATCAAAGCAAAGGCATCCCTGGGCTATATCTGATCTGAGCTTGGTCAGGAGTAGCCTCATAAGGATAACCAGGCCACATAATTGGGTCAGTGTGATCTGTCCCACAATTTCTGTACAAAGATCTGAATTTAAAAGGGTTGTTCACCTTTGAGATAACTTTTAGTATGATGTAGAGAGTGATATTCTGAGACAATTTGTTTTAATGTTTTATTATTGAAGGTTTTTGAGTTATTTAGCTTTTTATCCAGCAGCTTTTCAATTTGCATCTTAACCAATCTGGTAACTAGGGTCCAAATTACCCTAGCAACCATGCATTGATTTGAATAAGAGACTGGAATATGAATCGGAGAGGCCTGAATAGAAGGATCAGTAATAAAATGTAACAATAGCAATACATTTGTAGCCTTACAGAGAATTATTTTTTTAGAAGGGAGTCAGCGACGCCCATGTGAAAGCTGCAAAGAGTCGGTAGAAAAAGGCACATAACTATAAATATTGAAAACTAATTGAAAGGTTTGTTAGAATTGGCCGTTCTATAACATAATAAAAGTTACCGTAAAGGTGAACCATCCCTTTAACAACATAGAGACAGTTTTACCCACTAGTATAGAGATAAACCAACTTTCCCAGTCATTGACATTTGGAAATAAATACAAATACAAACTTTTGGGTATTTTGTGTTTTTTTTTTATTAAGGATTTTCAATTTTATTACAAAAATAAACATTATGCACATAAATAGAATGTCTCTTAATTTTTCTCTACATAGTCTCTTTCTTGTAAAAGTATCCTGACAATTGTTCTGGCAGGGGTGTGCAAATGAATGGCGTGCAGAGTGGCCAGCAGATCATTCACATCTCCGGAATTCTGCTGGTACCAGGCCTGTAGCATGGCAATCTTCTGCTCTCTGGAGTTGCCCCTGTTGTTCTCCTTGGCTTCATACACAGTGTTGGCAGAGATGTGCAGGTTTCGCATGAATTGGTCCCATCTTTCCATTGGCACATGTTCAAAAAAGTGGTCCCAAGATCGGCGGAATACTGTTGGACAAGGAAAGGTGAGGTTTTGTTACAAGGGCTGGACAGAGAGGGTCCTGGGTCCCAAGGGAGGGGAGTAGATAAAAATACAAAGAACATATATCAAGGATCTCCAACCTGCAGCCCTCCAGCTGTTGTTAAAGGAGAACTAAAGCCTAACTAAAGAAGTAGCTAGAAATGTACATTATGTTTTGTGCTTCTGTCCAGCCCAATGCAACCACAGCCCTTTAGCAGTAAAGATCTGTGTCTCCAAAGATGCCCCAGTAGATCCCCATCTTCTTTTCTGCTGAGTCACTGCACATGCTCTGTGCATTTATAGCCACATTCATTTTTAGGGTTTACTTCTCTTTTAAATAACAGCCCTCAGCATCGTACCAATGGCAGAGTGTAGAGTTCTGACAAGAGTATATTTTGAACGAAAACATTAAGATGTGAACAAAGAACTATTTTCCTTTACCGAGAGTTTGTGAAGGGGTTACTGGCTCTGCATTCAGCGATATTCATGTCTAATCAGCCATTGTCTCTTATTCTCAGCCCTTAGATTGTAAGCTCTGGCGAGTAGGGCAAGCCGACCTGGTTCCCTAAGCAACCCGGCCCTAAGTAGGTCCCTCGAACCCTATTCTAATTCTGTAAACCTTGCTTTGTTTTTTGCAAGATCCTTGTTCATTAGAAATTAATGTGTAATTTGCTGGCGCTATGTAGACAATGATGTGGATGAAGATGTGGATGAAGCTGTGTCATGTGGGTGTCAGTTAGCAGGTCCCAGGCTGTACTTACTTGCTTCTTGCTCTTTGTGATCTGCATTTACGAAAGTCAACTTTGGAGAGATCAGGGGAATCTCTTCTCTTCCCAGGTTTCCAGTTATCTTGGAGACACATAAAGAGTTGAGCATCTGTGAATAAAGAACAAGCCTTGTACACAGTTGTGCATATCCACACAGACAATACATATCACATGGGAAACTATGTGAAGTAAAGAGGCAGGCTATAGTGCCCAGAGGAAAGTACACACAGTTTTATATGTTACCAGGCCTGCCAGAGTTCTATGGGTACCATGCATGCAACATACAGATGTATTTCCTGTTCATGAATAAGTATGTAAGTGTTTCTTACCTCAACTCGATTGTGCAAATCTAGGAATAAAAAAAAAACATTTTGGTCAGTAGTGAGCAACTCCCCACTTAATCCCTCCCAACATTGAATTCTGCTCATTCACTACTCTGTGCCCTAAAGCTACCCTATTCCTTCCCTGCCCAAACACTGTTCCCATTCCCTCACTCTCCTCTGCCCAAACACTGTCCCCATTCCCTCACTCTCCTCTGCCCAAACAGTCCCCATTCCCTCATTCTCCTCTGCCCAAACACTGTCCCCATTCCCTCACTCTCCTCTGCCCAAACACTGTCCCCATTCCCTCACTCTCCTCTGCCCAAACACTGTCCCCATTCCCTCACTCTCCTCTGCCCAAACACTGTCCCCATTCCCTCACTCTCCTCTGCCCAAACACTGTCCCCATTCCCTCATTCTCCTCTGCCCAAACACGGTCACTATTCCCTCACTCCCCTGCCCAAACACTGCTCCATTCCCTCACTCTCGTTGCCCTCTGCCGGAGCACTGCTGCAATCATTTTCTGCTGGAACACTGCCCAATTCCTCTGTGGTTGCTCTCCTCAAGCACTGACCTTCTCTCTAAATCCTGCTTGGACTTTCACTCTTCCTTGCTAGCACTACTATCCCCGCCCAAGTCAAAAACACAATGAAGCTCCCTCTCACCTTCACACCACTTTAGATGTTTATACAAAAAGAATCCAGTCAGCAACAGTAGAAAGGCTACAAATGGGACCCAAATCCAGGTTTTTAATGATCCTGTAGAAAAGGTAGAAAGGTTTGTAGGTTAGAGAGGATTATTGCAAGGATTTAGGGAAGGAATAATAGGATTTTTCTCTTATGTTACCTGCTTACCCTATTTCTAGATACCCCATACGTTTCTTACAAATGAACTACTATAGTTGTCTGTACCCAAAATACCTCAGTGTTACTAGGGATAGTATGCAAAGTTAGCCCAGGTGTAACAACTGCTTTCAATAAATAAAATATGCTTTATCATAAACACTTATTATTTGAAATACCTGTGTATTACAAGACATTATGCACCTTCCTGCTACAGAAAACCAGAACAACCGAGTGCACCTTCCAGATCAGTGTTCTGGATATATGTTCTCAGCATTGGCCTTGTACCTTTATAGGTTGCACATCTCCCTTATAACTATTAGGGTAAAGACACACAGCTACTAATAGCAGCTACTTTTTGTGGATACATAATGCCATGCCATAGACAATACTGAGAATAGCAAAGCCAATTATATCACTATTGTCTATTTTGTAGTGGTGACAAGTAGTTTCTACTAGTAGCTCTGTGTGTCTTCAGCCTCAAAATTCATAAATTATACGAGTAGGGAAGTGGGTGTGGGCAAAAAGCTATTATACGCAGATACGCTATAGGGAATTATTGACCGGGTTGTTAAATTAAAAAAAAAAAAAAAAAAAAAAAAAAAACATTGGCAAGGCATCAGGACTTGAATGGCAGAAGGTCTGTACATCCTACTTTTGTGAGTCAACTTTTGACACAGGGGATGAATGGATCAGTCCAGTTTAACCCCTTTATTAGATATGTACAGACTCTGTTCCATCTATTCAGTACTCTAGGCAGGACACATTCACTAAAAAAGAGTTGGAGAGGAAACTCGGGGTTGAACTTCCAAAGTTGCAGAAGATTTCCCAAAAGTCCCATTTCCACCAAAAGCCTTTGTAACCTCTAATGTCTCCATGTAATTGTTGTAAGTGGGGGGCCCTAGGAAGCCCAGTCCTAAAATTAGGAAACTTACCACTTTCAGCAGGTCCGCAGTGACTATCTGATGTTGAGTTGCACGGGAGGTGGAGTTCCTGGCCTGGAGGGCAGCTACAGGCAAAATGACAGTTAGGTAGAATTCTGGCAGATTACTATAAATAATCATTTGTTTATATTTCTGATCAGTTATGTGGTTAAAGGGGGCAGATAAGGCTTCTCTAAAGCCCCTCCCCCTGCTGTTCTAGCCCCCTTGTACTATATATATATATATATATATATATATATATATATATATATATATATATATATATATACATATATATATACATATATATATATATATATACATATATATATATATATATATATATATATATATATATATATATATATACATATATATATATATATATATATATATATATATATATACACCTATGTTTATGACAGCAGCTTGCTCTATTTTTCATGAGTACCTACCTTTCGGTACAGGTGAGACACACTTCGCAGGGGTGATCCATGGGGCAGTAGGTACCTTTCTTGCATCGGCATTCTGCATTCTGAGTGGCTGTGCAGGACCTCACCTCCTCCTGATCTGCAAATCCAAATGTCAGGGAGAAAAAAATGACTCTACTCAATGGCCTCCAGCTCTCTGTAACTCCCAGCTTCGACCACAACAGGTTAAATATAAACTATTTACCAGCACAGGCGTATATGGAGGGGGGAAGCAAACAGGCATGTCCCTACTGAGATTATCCCAATAGTAGGGGGTCCTACGCTCCCAAACACTTATCCCATAAAAATGTTATTTTAAATATTCATATAAGTAAAGGTTTTTAATGGAATTTTTTTTCCTATATTAACAATAGTAGTGTTTCTTTTCTTTTCAATTATTTCTATTAAAAACAGAAAGAACAAAGAGCAGCAAAGCAATATCTTAGCATAACAATAGTCAATTACATAATAAAAAGAAATATCATATAGTAGTGTTTCTGACGCAAACACAGTAGTTTTACCAGTGCAGGGAAACACTACATTATAATTTTTATTTCTTTAAAACTTTCATTTTTTAATGTTTAATCAATTCTTTTCACTTTTTCCTCCTCTTAATTATACACTCACTCAGTGTGACAGATTGGCATTGGAAGTCTCAGCCGAAATGGGAGGTCAATGCGAGTCACAGGCTTCAATCTCTTGCTATTTTCTACCTATTGACTGTTAATCTGCTGGTGGGCCAGATCATTAAAGGACCAGTAACAAAACATTTTTTTTTTAAAAATTATTTCTTTGTAACGAGAAAAAAAAACAAAAAAACCACTACAGTTTTAACTTAAATTGCAAAGTTTTTATTAAGAAATGACTTACAGATTCTCTGCATACGCTCCTCATCAGACGGCAGGGCGACGATCCATTGTGTGTCACTCAATATCTCCTATAGAAGGCAGGGAGGAGAAATTGAGCACCACACAATGGTCGCCGTCGCCCTGACACCGTTTCTGAAGAGGAGCGCATGCAGAGAATCGGTAAGTAATTTCTTAATAAAAGCTTTGAGATTTAAGTTAAAACTGCCTTGGTGTTTTTTTTTTTTCGTTGCAAAGAAACTTTTTTTTATGTTACTGGTCCTTTAACTAGGGATTAACTAAAGCCAGTAAATCAGGGTTCGGGAAAATTCCCCTAATAGACATGGCTGAACACCGAACTGAATCTGAACCCTCAGCATGCCCGGAAATTTAGTGTTACATGGGTGGAAAATTGCCAATACACGCGGATGCACTTCATTTTCCACGTTTTCTTGGGTTTGGATTTGACTGAATCCTACTAAAAAAAGAAAGAAATATAAAAGTCTAGGAATTTGCACAAATCCCAGAAACACATTTAAACTGTCCATACACAGTTAAATGTGCCAAGGCTGGCAAATGAGTGGGTCTGCCCACACACTGGAATAAATAGAGCGGATCAGATTCCACTCCTACTGGGTCCTCACACAATGGGATTTTCTAACCTGCTTACTGGTTTTAAACTTTTGGCCAGACACAAATTGGGGGAAATTAATAAAAGGCACTAAGTTTGCCCAGGAGGAGGAACACATAGCAACCAATCAGCAGGTAGAATTTACTGGTCACCTGTTTAAAAGAAACATCTTATAGGTTGCTATGGGTTACTGCTCCTGGGCAAGCTTAGCACCTTTTATGAAAAATGGGGTATTGGATCCTCCACAAAAAAAAGTTGAAAAGAATCCTCAAATTTAGATATAAATAAATTTATTTTAGTCAAAAGTAACGTAAAGAATTACTTTGCTCAATCCAGGGATATATACAGGTATGGGATCCGTTATCCAGAAACCCGTTATGCAGAAAGCTCCAAATTATTGAAAGGCTGTCCCATAGAGTCCATTTTATACAAATAATCCAAATGTTTACAATTGATTTCCTTTTTCTCTGTAATAATAAAACAGTCGCTTGTAATTGATTTCAAGTAAGATATAATTAACCCTTATATGAAGCAAAACAGCCTATTGGGTTTATTTAATGTTTACATGATTTTCTAGTAGACAAGGTATGAAGATCCAAATTACGTAAAGATTTGTTATCCGGAAAACCTCAGGTCCCGAGCATTCTGGATAACAGGTCCCATACCTGTATTCACATTAAAACGGATACCTGCCCCTCGCCAATGGTTGTGCTAAATACTCAGGATTGCTCCAAACCCAGATCTTGCAGCACAATTATGGCAGAATGGCAAACAGAAGCAGAGATTTGGTGCAGACACACACAAGGCATATCTGCACAGACGGACAGATAGGACGGGCACAAACACTTACCATCCCGACACCTAGAACAGCTGAGGCAGTGGTCCAGGCCAGTTGGACCTTCACTATAAGTGGAACCTGGGTGGCAGGGAATACATTCCCCCTTAGTGTCCCTCGTTGTGCATGGCTCTTCCACATACGTCCCTATAAATGACACCCAGAGAAATCAGAACAAAAACAGTTGGACATATACCTTTATATACAAGCACATGCATACAAGCACATGCACAAATCATATAGAAACAAATAGGCCAATAATGATTTACCTGCGGGGCATCGCAGACATCGGATATTTCCAGCCTGGTAATACATATCTGAGTTTAATGGAAGCCCATTGCTAGTGGAGACCACCTGAGGAGAGAAGATATAGACGTTACTAATGGCCCTGGTCTCCCCCACCCTGGGTAAATACACAATTCCATGAGGTTTGCATTGGAATAGCTGTCCCTGAAAGACCTGCCAAGAGTTGCCGTGTCATTGTATTGCCTAGCAACCCTAGAGCTGTGCAGTAACGAGACATTGTGAAAGGTACATAGTTTACCTTGTGACTCATATGCAAAAGAACCACATGTGTTTTGTGCAATGCAGCAATAGCCACTGGGAAAGCCCAAACAGGCCTGAGCTGAATGGAGTACACAGTAAGTCTGCACTAAGCACCTTTATTAATAATGCCCCGACCGGAGCATTCGGTACCACCAGCATGTAAATATCCAAAGTCCCAAATTTCATTCTGAGCTTAACAGACTTTACAGGAGGATCTCACTGGGGAGGGCAGTAGAAATGCTGGTTTCCCCCATCTAGAGAATTGAGATTCCATGTGGTTTTACTACATGTATGGCAAATTCTCTGTAAAAGTGTTCAGATACAGAAATTGTCCCTCATGAACCACATGCACAAGGCCATGGGATGACTCACCTTCTGAACTATCAATCCTTCCACAGTGGCTATTGGTACCAGCCATGCGCTCAAGTTAATTCATTTAAACAGCCCTTTTCTGACTTTCATCAACTGAACCAGCCATGTTTCCTATGGAGGCCACAGATCATATGTGCAAGCGCCATCTGCATGTGCTTCCATTAGTATAAGGGATGGTTAGATAAAGCTTCCCAACAGCTGATCTGAATGGAATGGGAGCTGCAGACCCTAAGGGATCCATACAAGGATCCATAAGGGGTCCTTATCAGTTAGATTGCCCCAAACTTATTCCAATTATGGCTGCCTTTAGTCTGCCAGAACACTATGGCATACAATAATCTTACACTGTACGTAGCCAAGCTTAAAAGGAGAACTAAAGAAGTAGGAAGACATATTACACATTATGTTTTGGGCTTCTGTGCCAGCCCAAGGCAACCACAGCCCTTTAGCAGTAAAGATCTGTGTCTCCAAAGATGCCACAGTAGCTCCACATCTTCTTTTCTGCTGATTCACTGCACATGCTCTGTGCTGCTGTCACTTACTGAGCTTAGGGACCCACTCACAATATACAGTACACATAGAATAGAAATGTCACAATATAAGGCTGATTAGTAATTAATACAGATAATTACTACATGGCAGAACAGAAACCTCACTTTCTGCTTAATAATGGTCACAATCCCTACACTTAGCTTCTCAACAGCAACAGAGTGCTGCAGACACTTTCCAAGATGGTGGCCCCCTGTGAGAAGTTTGAAGTCCTGAAGCTGCTACTGACAGTCTGAAACTTTAGGCTGGAGCAATAAGGTCAGTATATAATATGCCATTTTAGCCATATTCATTTCTAGAGTTTAGTTCTCCTTTAAAGGGCTAAAGGGAGTTATAGTTCTTGGACATGCTGGAAGATCAATGTGCCAATATCATATCTGGTGGATGGAGTTTACGCCAATGGAGGTGCCCCATAGACTGCAGCCCAGCCAGTTATTCCAACTAGAAACACCACAGCACTGAGAATGGATTAGTAGGACAGACAATTGTAAAGGAACTGCTGAGGACATCAATTTGTGATCTGTGACAATAAATTTATGCACAAACCAGTCTGTACTGGGCACGAGACCTGAGGGTGAATATCATCATAGGAAGAGTAATGTAGTGTAATTGGGATTGCTGCCATTATCCTCATTGCGTATAAATACACGTCATCAACATGTTCCACAGGTAATGCAACATTCTTGGGTACTTTCCTCAGATTAGAATAAGAAATGCCTGTAGATTGGGCGCATGTATGTTTCAATGTACAGATACATGAATGTAGTATAAGGCATAACTGGCCCTTCCTTGAGCCACGGCCTCTAAATCCCACAGTCCTTTGTTACACATAGCACAATCCAAGTGTGGGAGCTGCCATGATTGCTCAGATGATGTCATTTCCCATAGACTCCTTTAAAATCAAAAAATCCAAATGCTTAAAACAAAAATTATACCCTTTTTCTCTAGAATAATAATAAAACCGTATATTATACTTGATTCAAACTAAGATATAATTAATCCTTATTGGATGCTAATCCAGCCTATTGAGTTTATTTCATGATGCTACTAGACCGGTTTGAAGATCCAAATTACAGGAAGACCCATTATACGGAAAACCCCAGGTCCTGAGCATTCTGGATAACAATGGTGTTGCACCATAAACCATTAAAGCTGCCTGAAAAAGCCATTGGTTTGTACTAATTAGCACACTAATGATGACTGGTGGCCAGCTTGGGCTGCACCTGCTCGCTCTATAAAACATAGTGATGATTTAAGGTGACCGTACACGCGCTGATAAAACTGCCAACAGACAAGAGTCAGCAGCTTATTGGCCCGTGCATGGGGCCCTCCGACGGGCTTTCCTGATCGATGTCTGCCCAAAAGTTTTGCATTATGATCCAATCATTGGGCCCTGGGGCCCACGATCGGATCAGCCCAATATCGCCCCCCCCAGGTGGGCATATCGGTGTATGGCCACCTTTACAAACAGGATTCGTCATCATCAAACCAATCAGATCATCTCTTTTATTTTCAAAATTGTAGCAGACTGTTCAGTACTCATTAGTGATTGTGCCATTTAGCGCTATATGTTTTGAAAATAGCAGCCAACGTGTAGGAGGTCACCATGTACAGACCTTTAATATTAAAGCCCAGTGGTGTTTCCACTTACTACTGCCAGTGCAGCGCAGAGCAAAAGGAAACCTGGTAACAACGTATCTGTGGCATAATTTTTTATGGTACTTTCAAGATTAACCCCATGAATTCTATGGCAGGTGGAGCTTAAAGTGTTAAATTAAGTTACTTAACCGCAATATGCTGTTTTGAATTACTTTTTTTTTGGGGGGGGGGTATATGCTGGATTCTGTTTCATACTGTAATGGTGCATATAAAGTGCAAGCTGTACGGCAAGCATGTATCCACACCGGGCAAATGAGTTCTGCATCGGTAGCACCTCATTTAGTGGTTTCCTTTTTTTTTTTGTTACCGCTGATTCATTCAGCACATAGAACAAAACAGAAACTCCCCGATTTCTTCACACTCTTGACTTTGCAGATTAACCACTGCTGCACTGTGCCATTATACCGACACCACAAGTACGCACACCAGGCCAGATTTATCAGCAGCAGAACATTGCACAAAGGGCAAGTTATACTCAATGATGTACAGGAAACCACCAGTCACCTCTGTCCCTTCCCAAATGAAAGACAGTCTGACATAAATAGAAGGGGCAGAAAAAATTAACCCAAGTGCAAACCCTGCTTCATTGCTTACAGGGGCAGTTCCCCTTTAAGTTTACTTTCCGTATGTTAGAATTTCCTAGTAACTTTGCAATTGATAATTAAATAACTGAGAAACCACAAAAAATAAAAACGAAGACCACCTTTACTTCTCCTTTATTTATTCACTCTTTGACTTTGCATAGCAATGATATTTAGCCCATCCAGACATGCCAGGGCACATCGGATGCCCCAGTAACCCGCCTCACGAATCGTCACATTAGAGAAGCAGACAATGGACTTCATAGATACACATATACACACACACACACACACACACACATATATATATCTTTATATAGATATATATATAACAAACAAGGGAAAGTTGTGCTCACCACTATTTTTTAAAACCATTAGGCGGGGGTGCAACGAGGATGTGACCACAAAATACATATAGTCAAATACAAGAGTCCTCTGCACTCAACCCATTATCAATATATTTAAGACAGCGACATTTTGTGCATACTGCTACTAAAAAATGCCTTACCCTTTAAACAAAACAGGGATTGTTTGTCCATATATTGCAATATATTTAAGCTGGCCAACTACGTCAAAGTCATCCCATATCTGGCCAGTCCTATGCTCAATTTTATCTGATTCATTAAGAATTCTATTGCTTCATTAATGTATAATGAAGCAATAGAATTCTTAATGAATCAGATAAAATTGAGCATAGGACTGGCCAGATATGGGATGACTTTGACGTAGTTGGCCAGCTTAAATATATTGCAATATATGGACAAACAATCCCTGTTTTGTTTAAAGGGTAAGGCATTTTTTAGTAGCAGTATGCACAAAATGTCGCTGTCTTAAATATATTGATAATGGGTTGAGTGCAGAGGACTCTTGTATTTGACTATATATATATATATATATATATATATATATATATATATATATATATATATATATATATATATATATATATATATATATATATATATATATATATATATATATATATATATATATATATATATATATATATATATATACACACACATACATACACATTTTCAACAAGAGGGGGAAAAAAAAGTATTTTCTCTTTTTACAGTAAGCAGTAACGGATGGTTTAACCCATTTTTTTTAATGGATATCCAATAAAAAGAGATAGGATAGAGTTTATATTCTGGTGTTATTTGAGCAGGTATGGGATCTGTTATCCAGAATGCTCATGACCTGGGTAACCTTTCTGTGATTTGGATCTTCATACCTTAAAAGTCTAAAAAATCATGTAAACATTAAATAAACCCAATAGGCTGGTTCTGCTTCCAATTAGTTGGGGTCAAATACAAGGTACTGTTTTATTATTACTGAGGAAAAGGGAATCATTTTTTTTAAAAAAAATGGATTATTTGGATAAAATGGAGTGTATGGGAGACAGCTTGTAATTAGGAGCTTTCTGGATAACGGGTTTCCGGATAACGGATCCCATACCTGTACTCGAAACAGAGCACAATAAGGAAAGCCAGTGAAGAGATAAAGGGAAGATTATCAGCGGCAGATAAAGAAAAGGCAGGAGACTACAAAGGAAAGACAAGAGGCCGCGGTAACTGAAAATGAAAACAAATGGTATTCTTTGTACTGCATTATCTTAATTGCATGATATTAGCCACATAATTATTATTCACAGGCTGCCACGGGTCAATTGATTTATCTACCCACGACATCACAGGCAATGTGCGCCAATAAATAAGGTGCACGAGTATAGGGCTCCCTTCCAACAGCTGCAAATAAACCCAGACCGGAACCCCTGTCTAATTAAAGGGGATTTCCTCGGATTAGGATGATGCTATGAAGGGGGGTAATGTTAAATTTAAGGTAAACTTTAGCACACGTTCCAAAGCAGTTTCACCATTTATTATATTTTTTTTTTTTTTTTTTTGCACTATGGCTTGAAATGTAAACAGGTAGCTGGTTGCTAGGGAGTAATTACCATAACAACTAGCAAATCAAAATAGAAGGTGAACAGAACGATAGAAATAAAATGGAAACATAAGAATAACTCAGAACAGGACAACTAATGCTAATTCAAAACCCATGCAAAAAACATAATGACGGCCAATTGAAAACGTCCTTAGAATTGGTTATAGTAAAGAGAAAATGTACCCTTTCAAGTTTGAAATTGAGCTATGGTTTAAAATTCATACAGAGTATTGGTTCTTTTAATTCCATTAATGTATAAACAGCCAATGCCTTTGCAGACCTGTCGGGAAAGGAATGTATCCATAAAAAAAGGCAGGAAACGTGGTCTGTGCTCCTTGAGGACTAGTTACTTATATTGGCCTGTGTATGGCACCCAGTGGGCAAGACTCTCTCCCTGCAGCCACTTTCCATTCAGTTCAATAATAAATGTGATGCCTACAACAGATATTGATGCAGCTGGGTATCGGTCACTGCAAAACACTCACATTCCCAGGCTTTTTCCACCCAACCTCCTGACACTGCACGCGTCTTGTGAGTGGCCAGGCAGCAGGCACGCCCCGGAATACATATGTATGTAGGACACAAAATGCATCAACTTTGCCCCTTTCTGTATCAGCAATGATCCCCTTGCCACCCTGTATGTGCGGATGTACTGTTGGGAATGGGACGTACAAGATGAAATGTCCTATTTCTCTGCCCCATGTCCTTACTAGGTGCCCAGTGCCAGACAGAGCGGATTCCTATCAGCGCACACAAACACACTGGGCAGTAGAGGGCGACGCAGAGTCTCACTGTGTTACACATGATGATTATTAATAAATGTCGCTAACAGACTGGCAAATGCACAGTTAATCGGAAGAAGCAATATAGTGGGCAGAGGGGTCTCGGGTCAGGTCCAGGTAAGAAATGCCCACAGTGTCGGACTGGCCCACTGGGATGTCAGTGGGCCCTCATGCTGCTAAACATTTGGCATATTTCCCTATTTGTATGAGAACAAATAGGCTAATAGACGGAATAATAGATTATAATACGTAAAGAAAGAGGGACTAGGAGAACAGAGTACGAGTAAGGAGAAAAAGAAAAATAGTGCAGAGAGTGGGCCCCTGGTCTAAGATGAATTGGTGGGCCCCTGGTGGAGTTTTTGGGTGGCCCCCTGCTTTCCCAGCCCAGATCTGATTGCTCAGCAAAACTAGCTGGTCTGTAATGGCCAGGAATTCCAGATTGAACAAGGCAGCCTACTCGGGGCCGGTGTCTGGCCAGTGTCAATCTGCAGCCTTTCTCACTTTGATGCTCAAAGTTGTAGTTCAGCAAAACCTAGATGGATATAGACTGCCAGACCCTGTTTTATAGGATTATGGTCAGTGTGAAAGTAAAGTTTACTGCCATGACCTAGAGTCCTGCGTGCGTCCATTTTTTGGGACCCATACCCGCATTCTTACCTGCTTGGACCCGCTAGCCGACCTGCAAGTACCTTATCCGCAACCCGGACCCACTGACCATCAAGAATCAGGAAGTGCTGTCATTGTAAACAGGAAGGGACATCATCGGAAGTAGACACAACCAGAAAAAAGGAGTAAATATCGCTATTGAGAAGACCCGTGGCCCGACCCGCAAAACCGCGTCTATACCTGCACCCGGAACTTCTACCCGCAACCCGCAGGTCCGACCCGCTGCAGGACTCTACCATGACCCTTTCAGTGTTCCATGGCTCACGCAGACTTGGCAGAAATGTTGGCTGCAGTTTGGAATGCCCTGGTAGTACCACCCCTGGCAAAGGGATGATTGACTTCTTAGCAAGTGAGAAAACTGCTGCTCTAGAGTCGCCTCATTGCCCAGACATCCAACTTGGAACAAACATGGAAACTAGAGTTCAGCATTGGGTTGGCTTGTGGGTAATACACACTACATACAGATGTGGCTCTCAATTTCTCCTTTAAAGTCATTTCCCTCACTGCAGCTCAAATCCTGATGACGTCACTATTTTTCAGCAACAACACTTCCAGTTCAATGGAGGTCAGCGGGTTCAGGTGTGGGTCACGTGTCCGGGTTTCCATAAAAACAGACGCACAAAGGACTCTCGGGTCACTTTCCTATTGGGTTTTTTTTTTAAACCTTCCTCAGGATCAGCTCTAGAGGATGTGCAGGAACTTTCTTTCTACCACTATGTTAGTGGGGGAATCCCACAATAAAGAAGCAGCTGCTTGGCTTCCTTTGGGTCATACCAATTACAAGAAAGGGAATTACACATATAATAACATAAACAGCAGAACAAATGATTAAAAACTGCAAAGCGCACAATAATACACAGAATCACAACGAGGACCAAACCACTCACCAACAAGAAGGCGAAGGTAAGTTTTGCCATTGGGGCATATCCATTGCGCTCCCCTCTCGGGGCCATTGCAGTCTGAGCCAACACCGCCTCCCTCAGAAAGGCAGCGCTTATACGTCCCTCTCCCACCAGTAAAGTCTATAGACATAACACGATCCACCACCTCTGTCTCTGCCGGTCTGGCTGATTCTGGTTTGGTGTTTGGAACTTTGCTCAAGACCGCTCACAACGTTGCCGCCCCTATTCTGACACTTTACAATGGCCAAACCCACTTTTACGACGTGCGTCAGGCCCGCGGGAGAAACTAAATCCATATAAGGAAAGGGGAGGAGCGCCGGGTGAAGGCCAAGGGGAAGAAAAAACACTGGTGTGCGCGTGGGGAAGGTGCACCGACGTCATGATACAAGTTGTTACGCGGAGCCTATTTCTTTAAAAATGTTCCCCGCTGTGTAATAGACATTCTTGTGACTTTTTGGAAGGTGTCCATGATCACAAGAACTGACAGATAGTGTACAGACTGTAGTTTCTCGTCTGTATTGTTTAATAGAGCCAGCTGCCCCAACACACATGAACAGTGGAATTAGTATGGACAGAATCAGTTTACTTCTCTGGTTTAATGCATTTGGGGCATTTTAGGCACAGTATTTTTTCTAAATAGCTCAAAACTGTACTACCTGCAGCACCCAGTAATACCTGTATGGCAGCTTCTCTCATGGTGATGTGTTACTTCTTGGCACACGTGCACTGACTGTGTAGCCCATAAACCAGGCACCAAAGCACTACTACCTTGAAATGTTATTGTGGTGTTTTGACACCTTATGTTTCTGCTCTGTAAAAATCCTTAAACCATCTGTGTGCTATTAAACTAGAAATTGGTTCAATTTCTGAGTATAAGCATAACCTCTGGGAAGGGGCTGTGGGATAGCAGGTATAGTAAGGAGAGATGGTGCCTATAGTAACAGTGGGATAATAGTCTCTGGGAAGGGAGTGTGACTGTGGGATAGCAGGTATAGTAGGGAGAGATGGTGCCTATAGTAACAGTGGGATAATAGTCTCTGGGAAGGGAGTGAGGCTGTAGGATAGCAGGTATAGTAGGGAGAGATGGTGCCTATAGTTGCAGTGGGATTATAGTCTCTGGGAAGGGAGTGTGGCTGTGGGATAGCAGGTATAGTAGGGAGAGATGGTGCCTATAGTAACAGTGGATAATAGTCTCTGGGAAGGGAGTGTGGATTTGAGATAGCAGGTATAGCACGGAGAGATGGTGCCTATAGTAAAACTGGGATAGTAGCCTCTAGGAAGGGACTGTGGCTGTGAGATAACAGGTATAGTTGGGAGAGACGGTGCCTATATTTACAGTGGGATAATAGTCTCTGGGAAGGGACTGTGGGATAGCAGGTATAGTAGGGAGTGATGATGCCTATAGTAGCAATGGGACAATAGTCTCTGGGAAGGGAGTGTGACTGGGATAGTAGGGAGAGATGGTGCCTATAGTAGCAGTGGAATAATAGTCTCTGGGAAGGGGTTGTGGCTGTGGGATTGCAGATATAGTGGGGAGAGATGGTGCCAATAGTAACAGTGGGATAATAGTCTCTGGAAAGGGACTGTGGGATAGTAGGGAGAGATGGTGCGTATAGTAGCAGTGGGATAGTAGTCTCTGGGAAGGGAGTTTGGATGTGAGATAGCAGGTATAGTAGGGAGAGATGTTGCCTCTAGTAGCAGTGGGATAATTGTTTCTGAGAAGGGACTGGGGCTGTGGGATAGCAGGTGTAGTAGGGTGAGATGGTGCCTATAGTAGCAGTGGGAAAATAGTCTCTGGGAAGGGACCGTGGCTGTGGAATAGCAGTTATAGTAGGGAGAGATGGTGCCTATAGTAGCAGTGGGGATAATAGCCTATGGGAAGGGACTGTGGCTGTGAGATAACAGGTATAGTAGGGAGAGATGGTGCCTATAGTAGCAATGGGTCCCGGACAATAGTCTCTGGGAATCAACTGTGGTGGCTGTGGGATAGTAGGGAGAGATGGTGCCTCCATCACTCCAAACTGTTTAGTTGCATGTCTCTGTACTATCTCCAGCTCATTAATATCTGGAGCCCAAAACTGCACTGCATACTCAGGTGATGCCTTACCAGGGACCTATAAAGAGGCAAAATCCCTTGAGTTAATCTCCTTTTTATGCAAGACAGCACTTTATTTGCTTTAGTAGCCACAGAATGACACTGCCTAGAGTTACACTGTTTGTTATCCACAAACCTCTACTGAGCATGTTCCCTGTGCTTTACTGTTATAGTTGATACATTAGTAGCTAATGTTTCTCTGATGCTGTTAAAAGATATAGCAAATTGTAAGGGTTAAGAGAGGAAAAGGAAGGAAATGCATCATGTGTTAGAATGAGCCATTGCTGCTGGAGATCTAGGAAAAAAATGCAAACTTTGACCAATTTTACTACAACACTAGTGTATAAATAAAATCCATCACCCTAGCTACAGAAAGGACTTTCCCAGACATCTGACAACTCCTTCACAACCAAGAAGCGTGTAATTCCCCTGTGTAGATCACATTACAGCTGGTATATTTAGGGTATGTTCATATAACTTAGGGTAAATGTCCAGATGGTCCAATCTGCCTGACCAAACCATTTCATCTGATAATAAGATTACACATATGACACATTGTTCATATTTGCCTTCTACGCAGTATGTACAACAGCAAAAATAAGTATATACTGTATATAATTAAAAAATCTCTCCCTACTGGTCTTCAGACTGAGCCCCCATTTGTTGTGTAGTCCCTCCAAGTCCCAACCCACAATTTGGGAAGTTTATGTTTGTATAGAAGAATTTGCAGACAGGGCCCTAACTTCCTCATTGTTTATGTGTCATTCACTGCCTGTATGCGCTGCTGGGGCCACATTACATAATGTTGTGGTCTCATGTGGTTTAGTGAACTCTATATCTGTAAATCCCATGCTCTCACCCCCCTAACCTCCTCTGTTCCAGGTTAACTATTTAAGTAGTACTCAGGCTGCCATCACAAATCCACTCTTCCTATATTGTTGCTAACGTGTTTGGGGGCCTGCGCAATTCTGTAGGCAGCTGCACTGTGTTTGCTATCAGCCGACTCACCCAGATGTCACCAAGCGATAAAACTGAGCTGTAGTTTTTTTTACTGTAATGAAATTTAATATGTATTGTCATATTTTAAGCACATCGTAGCTTTTTGAAAAATATGGCACTACATTTTATTAACTATTCAGTAAGTATTGTTTAATGCGCCACACTGTCTTTGTTTTTGTATTTAAGCAATATTGCACTATTTCTTTCATGCACTAGTTTATTGTTATTTAAAAATAATTACACCGTTTTGGGATGATCGCGGTACATTTTACGGGCTCTTACTCACTGGCGTTTTGACCTGCGCTCCCCTGCGGCTGAACGCCAAAAAACGGAACGCAGGGGAGCGCAGGTCAAAACGCCAGTGAGTAAGAGCCCTACTACAGCTCAAACAACTCATATAGTGCAGCTGACCCTGAGCTCTGCATTTATGGTTCTGCTTTTTTGCCATAAAAATATCGAAAAGGAAAATGGGGAACTTGTTCAGGAATTACATTTTATATCGTAGAGTGAATTATTTGCAGTGTAAACAGTATAATTTAGAAATAAAAACGACATCATAAAAATCATGACACAATCTCTTTAATGCAAGAAATAACACAGATCAAATATATTTACTAATCACAATCACACCCAGACCATTTGGACCTGCCAGAGCCACAGATGGAATGGCAGGGTTTTTTCTTGCTCATATCCAGGAAGGGGCCTGTAGGAAGGGGGGGCCCAGCTTCACACCCTGCATCCAGTTCTGTGCAATGCTAGATATGCCACTGAGGCAAAAAATATGTTCAGCATCCTATTCATTGAGCTTATTATTTGTGCTTTGCTTTAAAACGGCCGTTTTCGATCGAAAAAATACTTTGACTATCGAAGTATCAAATTTGATTGAAGTTTTTTAACTTCGAAATTCGACCCTTAGTAAATGTGCCCCCTAATTCATGACATTCTTGCTGATTATGATAAACAGATTATGCTGATTGGAGCAACATTCCAGAGTATATATTCCCAATAAAAAAGATCTTGTTTACTTGTTAAATTATTCAGAATTAAAAGTTGGTTGACTGGTGAAACGTCTTCAAGAAAAACACAGCAAGTCCAGTTGATCTGACTTACCGTATGTCTACAGATTTGCTTCCAGATTCTTGTTTGATAGGCAGCTCAGCCCTGTATTCAAGTTAAATTCTGAAAATTCAATTGCTGTCACCATGCTTTCTATAATAGCTAAGATATAGTGTCTCCATGCTGGATAGGGGCTCCAGTCACTCAAGATGAGAAGATTAAAGGAGAACCAAACCATTCCCCATGTCACTTCTGTTGTATAAACATGATTAATGACCTAAGCAGGTAATCAAAAGTGATGGAGCCAAGCAGGCCTGGATATGTGGCAAGGCCACCAGGCCTAGGGCAGCAACATTTTGGGGGCGCCCAGCCGCATCTCTAAGGAGCACTGGGGACTCAAAGTTCCCCAGTGCTTTGGTGCTTGACAGCTAGCTTACGCACGCGCTGAGGAGGAGTTGTGCCCAGTAACTTTTTGCCACTAGGACCATGCGGCGGGGGGGGCCTGCTCATGTGAGCGCCGGGTCCAGGACCATGCGGCCTCGGGCACTACGCCATGGAATCCGGCCCTGGAGCCAAGATGGAGGCCTCCAACAAGAGTCCCTGTACAGATTATTTTTCTGCCACCTCCATGAACACAAGCACATAGTATTTTTAATTCCTGGCTTGGGAGCAAGTTTTGGTTGCATAAAAACCATGTGTACTGCCAAACAGAGCCTCCTGTAAGCTGCCAGTCCACATAGGGGCTACCAAATAGCCAATCACAGCCCTTATTTGGCATTCCCCAACCATTTTTACAATTGAATGTGGCTCCCAGGTAAAAAAGGTTGTGCACTATGCTTTGTCTGTTGATGTATAAACTGTATGACTGTCTGTACTTATATACATATGGCATATATAACATCACAATCTAAGAAGCAAAGCAAAATCTGCATAAATGGCATCTTAACACAAAGTCCGCTCATCAAGGGGAATTAATGATTAAAGGCAAAGAAAAAAAGAAGAAAACTGGCTCTAATAAACTATGTGGGAGGTTAACATCAAAAGGAGCACAATAATATATACTAAAGATTAACATCTAGAGGAGAATACTAAAATATACTAGAGGTTAACATCAAAAGGATCATAATTAATATACAAAGGGTGATGTGATGGGCATTAGGTTAATGGCACATAGTCTGATGCTCAGGCAGAAAAAAGCTGCAGTCTAAATGCTCCTTTCACCTGTCGTCACTGCTTCTCATAGAGAATCTGTATCCTCACTCCCTTAGCTAGACATGCAGGTGACAGTCAGTCAGACCAACATTCATAATAACATTCTTGATGACTCATAAGATTGGAGATAGGTAGAGAGACCAGACTGATATGTAACCCCTTGTTACAGAGAAATGGTGGGAGTGTCTTCAGATGACAAATGACAATAAGCGGTTTAGAGGAAGAGTCTAGTCAACTAAGGGCTAAGCAGCCCAATAACACCCCTTTAAACCATGTCAAACCTTGTATGGGCCCTCCCTATGGCCTACATCAGGGCTGTCCAACTGGTGGCCCGTGACCCCCCCTTCTGTGGCCCCCCACATGCTGTGTCTGCTTACCATATGTAAACTTTAAAAGGTATCACTACAGAGATAAACTGGCACCTGCATTGCTTAAACCGCAAATTCAGACTGTAATACCTTGTATTGTTCACACCTGTGATCCCCCTGTATTGTTCACACTTGTGACACCTCTATTGTTTATATCCTAAAGGCCTTATATCCTAAATTTGCTGGATAGACTTTGGCGCAACTTCGAACTCTAACGCCAGGCGAATTTACGGTCTGGCGAAAGAGCGTTACTGCGCAAATTCACTAAGTTTTTGATTTTACTGACCCTTACCTCTATCACCAGACTTGCCTTCACCACCTCAGACCAGGTGAAGTGCACTTGAGTAGATAGGAGTTCCTCAAAAAAAAGTTTACAATTTTTCTAAGTCCCAAAAAACACTGGCTTAAAGGGTGATAGACTGAAAAAGATTGTAATTTTTTTTTTCGGGTATCCTCCTTCCACCCTACATTTGCTAACATATGGCACCTAAACTATACTGTGGGCACATGTGTAGGGCATTATAACAATTTTTATATAATTTTATTAAGGTTCCCTGGCCTTGTGTAATGTAATGTATTTGCTGCAGCATATACGGCCATTGTACTTTAACTACACGCCGTATGCTAATTAGCCAACGCTAGCGTAACTTCGGACTGCTGAGCGTAATTTCGCTGGCGTACCCACCTCACCCCGGGCTTGCGTGTAGTATCCCAGCAGCTCACTCCCATGCTGCTATATGGGGCTGTACTCACTCAGGCGCGTGTAGGCACCGAACGCAGGTTGAGACGCAACATGCTGCATTTTTCCTGCGTTCGGCGCCTACACGCGCCTGAGTGAGTACAGCCCCATTTGAAATAATGACATGCGTCTATTCCTGCGCTCCCCTGCGGCTGAACGCCAAAAAACGGAACGCAGGGGAGCGCAGGTCAGAACGCAAGTGAGTAAGAGCCCTTATATCTCTTAGTGGTGCAAAGGTGTGGCACAATCAGATTCATGAGCTCAGTGTGTAAATACCTCTAGGAAGTCATAAGTCATAAGTGTTCTTGGACGAGATATAAAGAAGGAAATAATGTGCAAAAACAGTCTGAATGGAGGGAGGTGTCGCCAGCTCAAATAATAATGTAACCAAAAAAGGCAAACTAGTAAAGAGAGCAAATAAACACCAGCGATTGCAATGCTGTGATCCATATAAGGAATCAAATGCAAAGGTCTTTCTCCTGATGTGATTGGTCAAACATTCAGTACAGCCTCAGAGACGCAACTGCTGGGATTGTGCAGATTTACTGTAGATGCTGAGTATGAGTTGGGTGCCAGCAATAAAATTAACAAGGGTACAAGCCTGTACCAGCTGAAGTAGTGGTGTAACACCCATCAGGATATGTAGGGTCACACCACCAGGACACGCCCACAATCTACACAAACCCCACCCACTGTAACCAATCAAATGGTTACAATGGTTGTCCATAGACCATTAAAGGAAAACTATACCCCCAAAATGAATACTTGAGCAACAGATTTGTATCAAATTAAGTGGCATATTAAAGAATATTATCAAACTGGAATATATATTTAAAGGAGAACTAAAGTCAAAATACAAATACAGCTCAAAGTACTGGCCAGTATGTTAAGATCTGCTTACCAGAAGCATATCTCCAACTTAGTTTCCTTGTAAAATTAATCTGAAATTGAATTCCAAATTATTGCCAAGTAGAATGAAAGTATATCACGCCAGTCTCTTAATAAAAATCCCCATCTCAGGGCATGCACATGCGCACAACCATGCCTCCGTGCCCTGGGCATGCGCAGATAAATTTCCCTGTGCAAGAAAGTATTTAAACATTGTGCTTGTAACATCGTTGGTTAAACACACATATAAATGAAATACTGATTACAGACCTCAGTCAGACAAAACACGCAGCCTTTCCTCCCCCTTCTTCCCCTGTTCGCAACACTTGTACGCTGAGCGAGAGAGCTTCCGTAACCATAGAGACGCAACGCTGTTCTAAACTCCCGCTCCACTTACAAGATAGTTTTGCGAACAGGGGAGGAAGGGGGAGGAAAGGCTGCGTGTTTTATCTGACTGAGGTCTGTAATCAGTATTTCATTTATTTGTGTGTTTAACCAACGATGTTACAAGCACAGGGAAGGCAGTGAGGATATAAGTTTAATGGGGAAGTGACGTATAGGGTTAAGAACATGGCGCCCTCAAAGTTATTGAAATGTTGATAAGTTTGGAATGTGAGCAGAGCTTTTAAAAGGCACACAGACATAATCTAACCCAGCATTTCAGGACAGGGGGTAATTGGCAACATTTTGGGATAGTTTTCTAATTTTACCTTTCCTTCTCCTTTAAGTAAATATTGCCCTTTTAAATCTCTGGCCTTGAACCACCATTTTGTTATAGTCTGTGTGCTGCCTCAGAGATCACCTGACCAGAAATGCTGCAGCTCTAACTATAACAGGAAGAAGTGTTGAAGCAAAATACAGAACTCTGTCTGTTAATTGGCTCATGTGACCTAACAAGTATGATTTGTTTGGTATGTTTGTGTACACCATGAATCATACGATCCCAGGGGGCGGCCCTTATTTTTAAAATGGCAGTTTTCTATTGAATTTATGATTACCCAATGGCACATACTACTAAAAAAGTACATTATTAAGAAAATGGTTTATTTACATGAAGCAGAGTTTTACATATGAGTTGTGTTATACAATATATTTTTTATACAGGCCTACATTGTTTGAGGGTTATAGTTTTCCTTTAAAGGGATACTGTCATGGAAAAACATGTTTTTTCCAAAACACATCAGTTAATAGTGCTGCTCCAGCAGAATTCTGCACTGAAATTCATTTCTCAAAAGAGCAAACAGATCTTTTTGTATTCAATTTTGAAATCTGACATAGGGCTAGACATTTTGTCAGTAAAAAAAACACAAATAGAGACCACTCACCGCTTTTCCTCCCCCTGACAGGTGCTCAGTCTTCAGTGTCCCCACTGTATCACACAACAAACTTGACATAGATGGCACTTCTGGGCAAGATTTATTGTAGCAGGTTGCTAGACAGAAGAGGCCTAACGCGTTTCGGGATGAGATCCATTAATTGTAGGCTATGATTAAGAGATCTCATCCCGAAACGCGTTAGGCCTCTTCTGTCTAGCAACCTGCTACACAAAATCTTGCCCTGAAGTGCCATCTATGTCAAGTTTGTCGTAGACATTTTGTCAGTCCCAGTCATGTGACTTGTCCCTGCACTTTAGGATGGAACTATTTTCTGGCAGGCTGTTATTTCTCCTACTTAATGTAACTGAATCAGTCTCAGCGGGACTTGGTTTTTACTATTAAGTGCTGTTCTTAGATCTTTCAGGGAACTGTTATCTTGTGTTAGGGAGCTGCTATCTGGTTACCTTCCCATTGTTCTGTTGTTAGGCTGCTGGGAGGGGGAGGGAAGGGAGGGGGTGATATCAGTCCAACTTGCAGTACAGCAGTAAAGAGTGATAGAAGTTTATAAGAGCACAAGTCACATGACTGGGGGCAGCTGGGAAACTGACAATATGTCAAGCCCCATGTCACATTTAAAAATTAAAATAACAAAATCTGTTTGCTCTTTTGAAAAATGGATTTCAGTGCAGAATTCTGCTGGAGCAGCACTATTAACTGATGCATTTTGAAAAAAACATGTTTTCCCATGAGAGTATCTCTTTAAGAGCTTTCTGATGGTTGGTGGCTTTTACAGGATACTATATGTATCTGTTTCGGTACTGGGAAACAGATATTGTGTTTTTATTGGCAGGTACTTGTATTTGTTATTACAAATAACATATTTATATATATCTTTATAAATATGTAACAAGTAGAGAGCTTTGTATTGGGAGTCACTGATTTACAGCAGTACCATGAAGTCCAGTAATAGTCAGTGTAGGCATAAGAGTTGTTTACCTAGAATCCAGAGATGTGTGGGTGGGTGGGGAGTGCTAGGACCCTAAGAACATACCTCTGCTGCCTTTTTTAACTCTGACACTGCCCATCCAGAATCAGCGGCGAGCAAGCAAGTAAACTACTGGCGATTGGGTTGCTGGTGATTGGGGAGGAAGGGGGGAGTGGGTTAGAGGAGTGATGCTTGAACTACTGGGGTGCACTGAGAGGTAGAGTTAGGTGCAATATGTATTTTATACTTTTATCTAAATCAGGGCTGTCCAACTGGCGCCCCCCCTCATGTGGCCCTCCACATCAAAGTCTGCCTGCTGTGTCTGTTTACCATATGTAAACTTTAAAAGGTATCACTACAGAGATAAACTGGCCCCTGCATTGTCTAAACCTCAAATTCAGACTAATCCCCTGCATTGTTCACACCTGTGATCCCCCTGCATTGTTCACACCTGTGAGACCTCTATTGTTCACTCCCCTAAAGACCTGTACTGTTCACAACTGAGACCCAGACTGAAACTGGCCACATTGTTCACCTGTTCACACCTTATTCAAAATGCTAATGGGGCACCAGCACTTTGTCACTGTATGTAGTACATATTAGACTGGTCCTGATTCCAGTCTCCTGCTCTGTTCTGCCTTCCCTATGCTCCCTGTGTGTGTGTCATACTTTGGTATTTGTTCTGGGGGTTTGTTAGCATTTGAAAATTATTTTTAGTGGCCCCGAAACTGTTTAATAATATGCTGGGGTACTGTATTATACACAGGGGAGGAGGAGGCATATGTATTTATGTCTTATATGACTTAGCTTTTTTCACATATGAGTGACATCCTTGCCAGGGCAGGCACAAGGTAGTCCTTGTCCTAGGCAAGAGCTTCACTCAGTGCCCCCTGTCCTGCATTACCATTTCCCTCCTTACCATGATGGTTTTTAAATAAAGAGAGCAAGAAAATGTACAACATTTTTTCATTTATATTACTGCTCCCTGTACCTGTACCAGCAAGCTCAACAGCCTTCCATAATACAGCCCTCCTGCAGCTGTCATATTGCCCCCAATCTTTACCTGTGTCAGCAGCAGCCAAAAATAAATCTGATCACATCATATTGCCCCAAAGTATTTATGTACCTGTGCCAGTTCCCAGCAGCAACAGCAAACTAATGGCCCACGCCCCAAATCTGTACCTGGCTGTGCCAGCAGGAAGCTTCACACTTTACAGTAATAGAAAGAATGTCTTCAGTTCAGTGCAACTGTGCAAGGCTGAGAGCAGCGAGAGCGAGCCACAACAAGCAGGCCCCCAGCTCTCTGCCTCTCTCATCCAACACATCAGTGATGTCATTGACGCATGTATGCACATCGCGGTGCACCGCACAGAAGGAGCTATTACTTGCCGGCAAGAGGGGGAAGGAGATGGATTCCACCCAACTGGGGGACCATCATTACTGAAACAAATTATTAAATAATAAAAAAAAAGTGCGCCCCTCAATGATGGCATCCTAGACAGCCGCCTACTCTGCCTACCCCTAGTTCCAGCCCTGATCCCTGCAGTGAGCACCAACCATTTGGTTTTTTGGTGTGCTATTAATGTGGACATGGCCTTGCGGTAACATGGGTGTGGTTTAAAGTAGGTGTGGTCTAAAAACAGGGAGTGGCTAACACCGGCTTCCGTTATGGGCCCTCCACCATGTAGATTGGAAAAATTGCGGCCCTCGGTACCATAGAAATTGGACAGCACTGATCTAAGTAATTCTCTGATGCTGAAGGCCCAGGTTGAATGCTCTTTCTAACCAACCATTAAATCTGCTCAAAAAATACAGCTTGTGAAATGACCCTAGATGACCCAGTACTTGTTGCAAGTTAGAACTAGACTATGTATAAAGCTCTCTGATTTACCCACCGGTGTCTCCAGCACACAGAGACACAACAAATACTAAGGGGCCTCGCTCAGCCTGTAAATTTATAGTTAGTCCCCTTGCAGCCATGCCTCGCTTGTGTTGCGGCTCCTCGTGTTCTGTAAGTAGAGATGCTCCCAACCCAGCAGTCTACTGGGATTCACTATAAGGGGCTGAGAGGGATATATACCAGCATTATAACTAACATGTTCACCTCCACTGCCTTTTGGCTACAATCAAATTTAGTATCTGTTCTTATCAGTTGGGGTATACATCCTAGCTAAGGAATGTATGGACTGTAAACCCACTGTGAGCAGGGAACTATTGATCCTCTATTACAGGGGTCCCCAACCTTTTTTACCCATGAGCCATATTCAATTGTAAAAAGAGTTGGGGAGCATGAAAAAAGTCCCTTGCGGTGCCAAATAAGGGCTGTGTTTGGCCATTTGATAGCCCCTATGTGGACTGGCAGCCTACAGGAGACTCTACTTGGCAGTATGCTTATTTTTTATGCAATTAAAACTTGCTTCCAAGTAGGGATGCACCGAATCCACTATTTTGGATTCGGCCGAACCCCCGAATCCTTCGTGAAATATTCGGCTGAATACTGAACCGAATCCGAATGTGCATATGCAAATTAGGACTGGGAAGGGGAAAACATTTTTTACTTCCTTTTTTTGTGACAAAAAGTCACGTGATTTCTCTCCCTGCACCTAATTCGCATTTGCAAATTAGGATTCGGTTCGGCCTGCCAGAAGGAAGCGGCCGAATCCTGCTGAAAAAAGCCGAATCCCAAACCAAATCCTGGATTCGGTGCATCCCTACTTCCAAGACCGGAATTCAAAAACAAGCACCTGCTTTGAGGCCACTGAGAGCAACATCCAAGGGATTGGTGAGCAACATGTTGCTCACGAGCTACTGGTTGGGGATCACTGCTCTATTATATGATCCTCTGGCCAAAAGCTTTGCATTTGAGTAAGTGCCCCAGGACTTGCACCCCTGGGGTGCCTGATATCATGGTGCACTGCACTATGCCACATGTTGGGCATTGGTTGTTAAAAAAAATTATAAATTCAGTTGATAGGCCTGGGGCTGCACACAGCCACTTTTTAAGTGTTTTTTATCTATTTATTAATACTTTTACTCCTGTACATCAACCTGTTTGGTTTCGTGAGTTTTTCATGGATTTGAGTCTATGCACTCATCTAAAGGAGAGGAGCATGACCTCTAGGCTTATTCTCCCCTTGAAACCCATCCCCACTGAGGGCCGAAGATATTTTATTGGGATTTCTATGGAGATCCACTTGTGCTTGTGCTATTGTCCCCTTGTCTTTGGGCCAGAGAGAGATGGGTAATGGAGGTCACTGTAGTCATCAGTTGAAGGTAAAACTGAAGATACCTTTTAATTTTGTGCCTTTTGGCCAGGTGACTTGGAGTATTGGACCTTTTTTGGGTGAAGTCCAATTTTTGGTTGAAGAAGCACATTCTAGCTTCAGTAACAAAATTGCTTTCCCTTAATGGGCTGTTCACCATGCAAAATCTTTTCAGTTCTGTTGGTTTTAAATAGTTCACCAGAAATAAATAACTTCTTCAATTGCTTTCTATTTGTGACTATTTTTCTAATATTGAAGTGGAACATTTAATTTTTTGCCTTCTTGTGTCTTTCTGAAGCAGCTCTGGGAAGGGGGGGGTGTTCTTAATCGATACATACAGGGGCATATTTATCAAGGGTCGAATTTTAAAAACTTCGAAATTCGAATTCAAAATGACCAACCAAAATTAAGTCAAAGTTTTTTTTGGCTGAATAAGTCAGTTTTCAATCGAATAGGTCCATATTTGGCCACATTTGAATCGTACGAACTGAAGTAATAGCGCATTAGATTGAATTTGAAACAAAGTTTTTCCCCCCAAAAAATTTGATTTTTCAAAGTCCACCAATTGACTTTTGAAAAATCGAATTTGGACTATTCCCTAGTCCAAGTACACAAAAATAGCTCAAAATTAGAATTTTTTGAATTCGAAAATTCACCTCGACCTTTGATAAATCTGCCCCTTAGTTGATACATTTGTTATCTTTGTCCCTGCTGAGCAGAATCCCTGAGTTTCATTAAAGGCAGCTGTTAGAATTGATATAATAGTTGCGAATACTCCTGAGATGCTGCTGAAAAATGTAATAACACATTTATCAAGGGTCGAATTTGAATTCATGTAGTAAATAAAAAATTGAAAGCGATTGAAAAAAGTCTTTATTTCTGGAGAACAATCTGAAAACAACTCCTTTAAAAGGCTTCTATGAATTACATTTTATTGTTTAAGGGGAATATAAAAGTCAGATTTATGCCCAGTTTCCCAACCTTCTGCCTTCATTTCCAAACACAACTGCAATTGTGCTTTGTGGACATTTCTGTTCAACTAAAACTATGATTGGAATTCTGGAGGAGAATGCTGCATTGTGGGGAAAAACATGACTATTTGTGCCTGAAAACTGCACGTTGTATACTGCATTGTATTCATAAATGAGACTTCATGGCTCCCATTAAATGCAGAAACAACTTACATGCATTTTAAAAGTGACACAAATTACAGCACATTGGTAAATTGATGGCACATTAGTAAAGTGATGTTATGCATGTTACAATTCACAATAATGCTGAAATTATAATATATCATGCTGCATTGTTGGAAAAGCACATGGCATTTTGCCTGAATGGGTAGTTTCTTTGTCCCACTCACCCGCCTTACTGTGTAAAATGTATCCTTTCAATTGGTTTCAATTCAGTTTTACCTGAGCCATCGGGATTCCTGTCTCTCTGCAGTAACTGGGTTATTAGGTCTGAAAAGCTGAGCTATATACACATTCTGAGTGATATGGGGAACTGCTTAAATATAACCAATTTGTTTCCTTGTTCGAAAGTATGTATAATATTCACCCGTATATGATTTCCAACTACACCAACATGCAGTACTTTCATATCCCTTTATAAACAACACACACCAACATGCTTCCCTGCCTTCGGTTATGAACTGCATGGAATGATGTGGATCTGTGTAACAAGCATTAGGGGATCTCCATTATTTTGCCTACTGAAAGTGTCAGCCTATACTATCAAATCATTGTTATTGTGTAATGAATGTATTTTACAAAGTTGGTTTCAATTACAATTTCTTTAATTATGCAAAACCATTTTGGTGAAAATCCACCCAAATATTAGACAGGATTCAGCATACAAAGACATTATTGGAAATTCTGTCATTCCTACTTTGTGGCAATAGTTTGGGCTCATTCCTGTTTCAGCACAATAATGTCTCCCATGCACAAAGTAGCCCTGTCCTAAAACCAACATCTGTAGGAGGAATGGGAATGTCATCCGAGAGCCAGGCCTGATTCCCAGCATCAGGGCCCAACCTCACTAAAGCTCTTATGAATGAATGGAAGCAAATCCCACCTACAATGTTCCAACATTAGTAACAACCTTCCCAAATTAGTAGACCGCGGTGAAAATACTGCAATTTGCCCCTAGACCCGCACCCACCTTGAAGCCCGCCACAGATGCAATGGTGAGACAGCACTGCAAATGTGCTTGAGCTCCTTTAGGGAGTTTGGGGGCCAGTGTGAACCTGGTAACAACACTTAGGGGGTTATTTATGAAAAAAAATTAAAAAAAACCCACAAATTTATCTAATTTATTTCTGAAATATACTCCGACCAAATCTGCACTGGTTAATTCCCCTTATTTATCAATACATTTTGCTGAAGATTTCCTGTGTTGGAAAAAACTCAAAAATATTGTGAAAAATTCGGATCATACAAATTTTCCAGATTTTCCAGCCGAAAAACTCTAATTTTTTGGATTTGTGCCAATAAACCACAAAACCCAGTGCAGATCAGGATATCTTCAGGGCTTCTTCCATTGACTTATATACAACCTCGGCAGGTCTGATTCAGACTTTTTCCATCCTTGGGGTATAATAAATCCCGAAAAATTTTAGTTTTTTTTTTCACTAAAAATTCATATTTTATAGTCAAAAAACTCAAATTATTTATTGGAGTTTTTGGTATTCGGACTTTAATAAATAACTCCTCTTAGAGTAGAGTCTGTTATATGAGCAAATGGAGCACAAATAGAGTATGTTATATGAGCAAATAGAGCACACAGGGTCATTGCAAGTAAGTTGCCTTGCGTGTTTATTGTGAAGTGTGTGACTTTGGATTTTTTTGACCAAATAGAGCACTCCCCTTGGCTAGGGAATAAGATATTGGACCTGCAGGTTCACAATATAAGCCAACATGACCTGTTATTGTACATTAACACGAATGCATGGACTATATTCAATGATATTAGCATAATACAATAATTTCACGCCCACATTTCTGACTGCAAGTGCAGTGTGCAAAGTGCAATTTTGGCAACCTCTCCAAAAGAGTGTATGTCTGTATGGCCACCTTAAATATGGCTAATGAATGCCTCAGTTTAAACAACTGTCCATTTTAGAGTGACTGCATCTGTAGTTAGAGTTATAAATAAGTCTTATGGTGCCGCTTGGTATGTACCAAGGGGAAATGTTACAGAAGATGAAATACATCCTATAAGTCAAATTCTGTCAAAGTAAGTCAAAGTAAGTGTAATGTTCCCTTTAAGTGTGTGTGCATACAAGTTATAATAAAAACAAACTGCTACAATATCATTATTGTGCAGAGGAGCTGTTCATTTACAGACCTGAAGCCCCCCAGGACTAGCAATGGCTGCCACAGAATGTTGTTAGTTGTAGTTAAACTGCAGCTCTGGCACTGCTAGTACCACCAGTTAGGAACAGTGGGAAAGAACTACTCTTATTGCCACCATCTGTATTTCATCAGGCATGTTGGTGAAAGCATTTTCAGAAATGATCACACAAAGCCCTGCAAGTCCCCCCATATCAAAGCTGAACAGGCGACTATGCTTGGCAGATAATGGGAATTTCCAGCATGACCCTCCCTAACATCATGAGCTTTTGTCTGGTTGAAGCCCTGAGGCATGGCTGCATTAACACAGGCAGCTATAGGACAGGGGGGGCCTGACAATGTTGGAAGGCTAGGGCCCTACTGAGGGAATTAGACAAGGAGTGCTCAACTTGTAACATTCAATCCCTTCTGTTGGTCTGTGTCTTGCCTTGCGTGCCAAGCTCTGCTTGATGCCAGCTCAGTTTAGCACATGGATTCCTCACACCAGATGTGCCTTACGCCAAAAGCTCTTTGCACAATCTATTGGATGGGTGTCTGTGAATGGTGTCTCAAGGTGCCATACTTTTGACCTTCAGTGCACCAGCACTTGGCCTAACTGAAAGTGAACCCTTGTGTAAATCTGAAAGTATTTTCTAAAATCAACATAACACAACGTTTTGTTAACAGCTTTCAAAGTGTCCACATTTCATGACTATTTGCTACAAGCATGTGCTGAAAATTCCACTGGTGTGAGCAGTTACATTTACATCCTGGGGATTTCACAGTTAGTAAAAGCCATAATAACATTTCATCTTAATTGCTGAAAAATTCTTTTGTGAGTCAGGCAAGCAAGACAAAATGGCACTCATCATCTGAACCCAACATTTTTTTCTCTTCTTCATCTGAACCCAAACTCCTTTTCCTGATCTGAATCAAGCTCCTCTTCCCTTCCTCATCTAAACCCAAACTTCTTTTCCTCGTCTGAACCCAAGCTCTTCTTTTCTTCCTCATCTAAACCCAAACTCCTTTTATTAATCTGAACCCAAGCTCCTCTTCTTTTATTATCTCAACCCAAACTCCTTTTCCTCATCTGAACCCAAGCTCCTCTTCTTTTCATTATCTAAACCCATATTCCTTTCCCCTCATCTGAATCCAAGCTCCTCTTCTCTTCCTCATCTGAACCCAAGCTCCTCTTCTCTTCCTTATCCAAATCAAGCTCCTCTTCCATATCTGGGTAGACCAGACCAAAACATAAACCAGAAGAAAACTTAGCCTGTTTAGGGAGAGATGGACTAAAAGGAGCCAAAAAGCCTGTCACATGTGAAACATGCAGTGTAAAGCCTTCTGAAAACAGAAGGTATTTACTTGCTTCATTCTATACACATAGTACTGGCTTAATACCAAAAATTTGATTTTAACTCTCACATAAGGCATCATGAGCGGAGACATGCAAATCACTCCTTTATGTTCCTGTGGCCAACTATGGATTCAGAACTGGTTTTATAGCACAGATACAGCCTAATAGTTCAGAGCCATATAAAGTAGATCACCAAGGAGAATTTGCAAGATCTTAAAGGGACACTATAGCCTTTGGTCTGATGATTTATTGCAGGTCCTTGAATAACAGAATTGCAGCAATTACATTGCAAACAAGGATATTTACCTTTTATTGGGGTACTTGCATTCCCTGGATCTGAAGGTCATGGAATATCTTTGGTGTGCATCCTCATTATACTGTAACTGTCATATATTGTCACAAGTGAGATTGACATTCAGGGACATTTTTTGCAGTAATGGACTATGTGGGAGGAGGCAGAGAGTGGAGACAATAGAGTGTAGTGGGTGGGACTTTTCTCTTTAGGGAGGTTTAATTCTCCTTTTAATACACGTAAACATGATACATTCTATAGGACCATGATATTGGATTTAGTCTATGGACACTTGTTGCACTAGGATTGGCTATGGATTTTGTATAAGAACATTGGCACTGTACGGATGTAAATGATGGACATATGTTATTAAAGTGGACCCGTCACCCAGACATAAAAATCTGTATAATAAAAGTCCTTCTTAAATTAAATATGAAATCCAATTTCTTTTTTTTTTATTAAAGCATTCATAGCTGTTGTAAACTCATTTAAAAATATCAGCTGTCAATCAAGTATTGCCTACCCCGCCTCTATGCCTAGGCATAGAGGCGGGGCAAGCAATTACTTTCACTTTCCATTCAGCACTTCCTAGATGTCACTTCTCTCCCTACATTCCCCCAGCTCTCTTAACGATTTAATTGTGTAACCAGTGCATGTGGATGGACATTGGGTCCCTGTCCCCTGGTGCACAAACAAGATTCTGAGATGATAAAAGGCTTGCCTTAATAACAGTGTCCACAAAATGGCTCCTTCCTGGTTGCTATAATTATGAGTTCCCAGACTGATGGAAACAATATTCAAATAATTTATACAGTGTAATTTAAAGTTCACTTTGCTTGACTAACATGATAAAATAGGATTTGGATAATTTTGTTTGGGTGACGGGTCCCCTTTAAGTTGCTAGAGGTTGGCTGAATGATGGACATATCAACCTGTAACTGACTGCTGAACAGATGGGGGTGGGTTGTACTGTATCTTTAAATGTTCACAAGCGACTTGTATATGTACACTCGAAAAAGGGCAGATTAGGGGGCCCAAAACATATTATGTAAGGAACCTTAATAAACAGACATTTCTGTGATCCTCCTGTATATTCCTTTTTATCTACGTTCACCAAAAACTTATTCCCTAGGGAAAAATTCCCTAGACTGCCAATGTTTCCAGCATAGCTGTAATGAATATTATAATAATGAACACTGAGTTTTAGCTTGAATGACCTTCCAAACACACAAATAAGCCAGTGTCCTTCACATTCCTTTGCTTAACAATATGAGGGACCATAATAGCAGATTTCAGCAACAAATAGAAGGGAGCTCCTCTAATCAGAGGCAATAGAGGATCCTTCATACCAAACCTGTTTGATAAATTCTCAGTGTTGCTTTTAAGTGCAAAGCTCCGGGCTGAACATTCTGAGTGCAAGCTGTGTGGCTCACTGTCTCAGTTGCATGCATTAGTGTGTCTAAATCACAATATCTGGTATTCTGGACATTCTAGTCGCTGTGGGTGAAATATTAAGAAATAGGAACACATCCAGCTCTGCTATTTCCTGCACGCTTTGCTTTATTAAATAGGTTATTTTGCACTTATATACTCTGGTATAGGGGGTTGTTATGAAGACATAAGGACAAAGCTGGTGCCATGCATCTAAGGCAAACCTTGTCCCTGACTCTCCTCAAGGTAACTTTGAAACCATGAAAAATGTGTAAAAAATGGAAAGATGCTTAGAATGAGATATTTTCTTTCATTGTTTAAAAAATATGTTGTGCAACAGGTTAGATAATGCGGCAGCCTGAGGCCCCAGTGAGGGTAGAAATTACATTGGAAGCCATGAACAATGCTGAGTGATATTCCTGGCTGAATAAGATAAGCACTACAGCCAGGGGCCTATGATGCAATGATGGCGGCTCAAAAACCAAGATTAGAGACATCCTATGACCTTATGCTTCTGGTATTCAAAACAGGCCCTGGTATTTCAAGTACACAGAGGGCCAATCAGCACCCCAAAAGCCAAATAATAGTGATTATCTATGGCATCTTATAGCAGTCCTTTTAGGACCCACATATTTCCAGTCTCCTGTCTTCCATGTGTCCCCTAATGTATATCAGTTAGTTCCTCAAACTCTCTTCTTCTGAAATCCCCTTGTCTTATATTGGTTCCTTTTCCCTAAGCCTTTCAGACCTTGGACCACCTTAGCAGCATATTTCCAATGTATATTTAGATTTTTTCCCTTATTAATAACATTGGGGTCAAGAATAATTTTTACCGTTCTGGCCGGCAGAATACTGGCCAGGTGGCAACCCTACATGGATCTTACTGTATATGATTTTATATGATTTATATGTTGGTCTTACTTTTTTAGCAGTGGTTCCAAACTGTGGACTGTTTTCCCTGGGGCAAAAAATACATAAATAGGGTTGCGATGCCGGGTCTGAACTGCCTGCCTGGTTTTCCAAATAAAGCAGGCTTCCCCTAGATTGACATGGCAACCAGTCAATTGCCATATCATCACCTCCTGTTACATTAGCTCCTGTTTCCCACGTCCGAAAAGAGGTGACAGGAAAAGGTGGCAACTATAAAACTGGGCTGGGTGGACCAGCAAGAAGGTCAGTTAGGGATAGATTTAAGTAGAATGCCTACTTGAACTCCTAGATGGCCCTGGAAGCCCAGCGCCGGATTTCAATAAGGTGCGCCCCTAGGCCGCGCGGTCCGACCAGGCGGCCGCGCGGCCCTAGCGCCCACCTCACTTTCCCTTCCCAGCGCGCCGGCGAAGAAACGCCGGCGCAGCTGCTGTAATTGAATAGGGACGCGCGCGTCCCCATAATGCAGCTGGGCAGCATGCCGCCCCTATTTTTGTGCCGCCCTAGGCCCGGGCCTATGCGGCCTTGCCGCAAATCCGGGCCTGTGGAAGCCTATATTGAAGGTCACTTGCAACAATATTTGGGGTAAACACTTCGGGTAGATTTATCAAGGGTTGAATTTCAAATTCATGGGAGTTTTTTAAAACACCCATGGACTCCAATTAACTCCAACTTCGGCCAATCGAAATGTATTAAAAAAATAGAATTTTCGAAACTCGGGTGAATAGGATCGAACCAAAAATTTGAATCGAATTCAAATTGAATTTGGTTGAAGTTTTAAAAAACTTGAATGTCCGGAAGGATGCAAACAACTCCAAATTGATCCCAGGAAGTCTCCCATTGACTAAAACAGCAATTCAGCAGGATTTAGGTAGTGGATAGTCAAATTCAAGTTCTTAAAGGGCCAAAGTATGATAAATCTCGAAAATCGAATTCAAATTTTTAAGAAAACTCGAATCAAATTTTAACAATTCCCTAGTCGAATTTGGCAGTTTTGGCCAAAAAAACCTTGAAAATGTGAATTTTCTGCCCATTCATGTCAATGATCCCCAACCAGTGGATTGCGAGCAACATGTTTCTCACCAACCCCTTGAATGTTGCTTACAGTGGCCTCAAAACAGGTGATTACTTTTGAATTTCTGGAAAAGGTGGTATCTATAAAACTGGGCTGGGTGGACCAGCAAGAAGGTCAGTTAGGGATAGATTTAAGTAGAATGCCTACTTGAACTCCTAGATGGCCCTGGAAGCCCAGCGCCGGATTTCAATAAGGTGCGCCCCTAGGCCGCGCGGTCCGACCAGGCGGCCGCGCGGCCCTAGCGCCCACCTCACTTTCCCTTCCCAGCGCGCCGGCGAAGAAACGCCGGCGCAGCTGCTGTAATTGAATAGGACGCGCGCGTCCCCATAATGCAGCTGGGCAGCATGCCGCCCCTATTTTTGTGCCGCCCTAGGCCCGGGCCTATGCGGCCTTGCCGCAAATCCGGGCCTGTGGAAGCCTATATTGAAGGTCACTTGCAACAATATTTGGGGTAAACACTTCGGGTAGATTTATCAAGGGTTGAATTTCAAATTCATGGGAGTTTTTTAAAACACCCATGAACTCCAATTAACTCCAACTTCGGCCAATCGAAATGTATTAAAAAAATAGAATTTTCGAAACTCGGGTGAATAGGATCGAACCAAAATTTGAATCGAATTCAAATTGAATTTGGTTGAAGTTTTAAAAAACTTGAATGTCCGGAAGGATGCAAACAACTCCAAATTGATCCCAGGAAGTCTCCCATTGACTAAAACAGCAATTCAGCAGGATTTAGGTAGTGGATAGTCAAATTCAAGTTCTTAAAGGGCCAAAGTATGATAAATCTCGAAAATCGAATTCAAATTTTTAAGAAAACTCGAATCAAATTTTAACAATTCCCTAGTCGAATTGGCAGTTTTGGCCAAAAAAACCTTGAAAATTTGAATTTTCTGCCCATTCATGTCAATGATCCCCAACCAGTGGATTGCGAGCAACATGTTTCTCACCAACCCCTTGAATGTTGCTTACAGTGGCCTCAAAACAGGTGATTACTTTTGAATTTCTGGAAAAGGTGGCAACTATAAAACTGGGCTGGGTGGACCAGCAAGAAGGTCAGTTAGGGATAGATTTAAGTAGAATGCCTACTTGAACTCCTAGATGGCCCTGGAAGCCCAGCGCCGGATTTCAATAAGGTGCGCCCCTAGGCCGCGCGGTCCGACCAGGCGGCCGCGCGGCCCTAGCGCCCACCTCACTTTCCCTTCCCAGCGCGCCGGCGAAGAAACGCCGGCGCAGCTGCTGTAATTGAATAGGGACTCGTGCGTCCCCATAATGCAGCTGGGCAGCATGCCGCCCCTATTTTTGTGCCGCCCTAGGCCCGGGCCTATGCGGCCTTGCCGCAAATCCGGGCCTGTGGAAGCCTATATTGAAGGTCACTTGCAACAATATTTGGGGTAAACACTTCGGGTAGATTTATCAAGGGTTGAATTTCAAATTCATGGGAGTTTTTTAAAACACCCATGAACTCCAATTAACTCCAACTTCGGCCAATCGAAATGTATTAAAAAAATAGAATTTTCGAAACTCGGGTGAATAGGATCGAACCAAAAATTTGAATCGAATTCAAATTGAATTTGGTTGAAGTTTTAAAAAACTTGAATGTCCGGAAGGATGCAAACAACTCCAAATTGATCCCAGGAAGTCTCCCATTGACTAAAACAGCAATTCAGCAGGATTTAGGTAGTGGATAGTCAAATTCAAGTTCTTAAAGGGCCAAAGTATGATAAATCTCGAAAATCGAATTCAAATTTTTAAGAAAACTCGAATCAAATTTTAACAATTCCCTAGTCGAATTTGGCAGTTTTGGCCAAAAAAACCTTGAAAATTTGAATTTTCTGCCCATTCATGTCAATGATCCCCAACCAGTGGATTGCGAGCAACATGTTTCTCACCAACCCCTTGAATGTTGCTTACAGTGGCCTCAAAACAGGTGATTACTTTTGAATTTCTGGTTTGGAGGTAAATCATGAAAAAAATTGAATCACACAAATTTTTACGCCCGAAAATCTTCGGATCATTGCATTAAACCCAGTCAAGATCAGGATTGACTTCTAAATGAACTCGGCAGGTCTGAATTGGAGTAAGTTTTTATTCAGACTTTTAACACCCTCTGGTTTTAAATTTGCTTTCTTTTCCCACTAAAAATTCTAAATTTTTTTTAGTAAAAAAACCCTCGAATTTTTTGAGTTTTTGGCATTCGAACTTTAATAAATAACCCCCTACAACTTAGCAAATAGTAAGGTGGGTGGCAAATCATAAGAGTGATGGAGCTGCCAAAGAACAGGTGGTGTCATTGTTAAGTCAGTGTAAATGTAACATTCCATGTTTGTCCTGCTAGTAGGGATGCGCCGAATCCAGGATTCGGTACGCGATTTGGCCAGGATTCTGCCTTTTTCCTGTTTTTTTGGTGTGTGAGTAACATCTGCGCCCAATTCTTTAGGCACAATTCTGCTGCACCTATCGATGCAGGGTATGAAGGGAACCCTGGAGCTACCACCTAGCCAGGAGTTGGGGGCAGCAGAGCTCAATTGGGAACACTACTGAGTACATAAATAAGGTATTTTGTAACACTTGCATTCCTTAGGAGAACGGATATTAGGAAATGACTGTGTTTCATTGATACACGATTCCACAGCAGTCCACAACCGTTGGATAGCAGGACATTACCAAAAAATGCTTAGAAAAAAGCCCACATTTGGGAAAAAGCTCTGAGGTATAGGGGAACAACTTAACCTAGGAGATGTTAAAAAGACACGCCATAGGCTAAGTTCAAAAATGTAATTTGAATGAATCTGTCATTGACTGACATTGTTATTTTTAGAACTTGCCCTAGGACATCATCCGACATCGTCATCCAGGTGTGGAATGTCCCTTTGCAGTTTTTCATTAATTATGGCTTGTGGATTGGGCATGGACTGCCAAAGTATGGCATAAAACCAGGTCCCAGGTCAGGGTAATGTACACTAGGCATAGCTCCAGAGAGGCAACACAGTACCAACAATATTAAATGTTGTATAGATGCCTCAGCCCCAGCTACAAGACCCTCATAGTTGTGTTTGATTGGTCTCTTCACTATCCTGAACCTATTCACTTGAATCCTCACACTGGCAGGTCACAAACTACCCTAAGCCTTACACTCCTGCAGTGATCTTCAACAGGACATCACCATCACAAATCATCACAAATCATCCACCACTGAGGTTCATTCTACTGGACTTCCACTAAGGTGTACTTCTTACTCTATGTCCTCTCTTCAATAGTCATGTCTCTTTCAGCTTCATCCATCCTTCCCTGTGGAGTGCCACACCAAGACATGGTAACACTTCCTTCTACCCATAACAGAATCACTTTAACTAGATAAGGCAGAAGGTATGCTTAAAGGGATACTGTCATAGGAAAAAAATATTTTTTCAAAATTAATCAGTTAATAGTGATGCTCCAGCAGAATTCTGCCCTGAAATCTATTTCTCAAAAGAGGAAACAGATTTTTTTATATTCAATTTTGAAATCTGACATGGGGCTAGACATTTTGTCAATTTCCCAGCTGCCCCAAGTCATGTGACTTGTGTTCTGATAAACTTCAATCACTCTTTACTGCTGTACTGCAAGTTAGAGTGATATCACCCCCTCCCTTTCTCCCCCCAGCAGCCAAACAAAAGAACAATGGGAAGGTAACCAGATAGCAGCTTCCTAACACAAGATAACTGCTGCCTGGAAGATCACAGCACTCAATAGTAAAAACCCATGTCCCACTGAGACACATTCAGTTACATTGAGAAGGGAAAAACAGCAGCCTGCCAGAAAGCATTTCTCTCCTAAAGTGCAGGCACAAGTCACATGACTGGGGGCAGCTGGGAAATTGACAAAATGTCTAGCCCCATGTCAGATTTCAAAATTGAATATAAAAAAATCTGTTTGTTTTTTTGAGAAATGGATTTCAGTGCAGAATTCTGCTGGAGCATCACTATTAACTGATTAATTTTGAAAATTTTCCCATGACAGTATCCCTTTAACAGTAAGGGAAGTACTGTTTAGTCAGTACAAATAAATTTGAAAAAATTTACTGTACAATATATCTACTGTCATATCTTCCAGCAGACATATGCATGTATTTCCTTGATTAACTTTGCACATAAACAGGGCCACCATTGTGGAGCACAGGGGGGGACAGTCGTCCTGTCAGAATTATAGGTTAAAGGGAGGGCCCGGCTGTGCTGCACTTTAGGATTAGCTGGGCCCCCTTAAGAGTGTTCAAGCAGAAGAACCTGAGGTAAGTTCCACTAAACACCAATAGTTTTTTAACTTGTATGGGTGGGGGGCTACCATTTTTTTACCTTGTGGGGGAGAGGCAGGCCACCAATTAAGTTTTTTTAACTTTTATGGGAGCCCCTGTCCACCAATAGTTTTTTTTTTAACTTGTAGGTCGGACCCTGGTCACTAATGGGTTGTTTTAACTTGTAGGGGGACCCTGGCCAGCAATGGGTTTTTAGTGTTCATGATTTACCACCCATGTTTTTGTGGCTTTTTTAATGTGGAGTGGGGTCTGGGGCGGAGCCTGTGGTGGGCGGGGCCTATAAAATGTTGTCGTACAGGGCCCCTTGAATTCTGATGGCAGCCCAGCACATACCATACATATAGGGAGAGGCAGGCTCTAGCAAAAATAGTAAGGAGAAGGTGACATGGGTTTTTATCGGGCTACCCTCTCCCTTGGACCCTCTAATCTCAGCGTTTGGTGCACATATTGCTGCTTTTTTTCCCAGTAATGCAATTCTCAATCACTCAAAAAGTCCAAGGGGCAAATTCACTAAAGCACGAATCGGCTAACGCTAGTGCAAATTCGCCAGCATGACGCGATTTCATTACTTCGCCGATTTACTAACGGGTGCTGGTGTAAATTCGATAGCGAAGTGGACCTACTCTACTTCGCACCCTTATGCCAGGCGAAGTTGCACTATTGGAAAGGGACATAACTACGCTCATCCACTAACTTGCCCATTTTAATGAAGGTTACCTCTTGCGCCAGACATGCCTTTGCCACCTCAGACCAGACGAAGTGCAATAGAGTAGATAGGGCTTGCTTCAAAAAAAGTTGAAATTTTTTCTAAGTCCCAGAAAATGTTGGCGTCTTTTACTTTTTTAAGGGTGATAGGCTGAAAAAGATCAAAATTTTTTTGGGGGGTACTCTCCTTCCCCCCTACATTTCCTAACATATGGCACCTAAACTATACAGTGGGCACATGTATAGGGCAAAATTAGAACTCTATTTTATTTTATAAAGCTTTCCCAGGCTTGTGTAGTGTAATCTATTTGCTGCTACATATACCTGTATGTCCATTGTACTTTAACTTGGCGCTGTATGCAAATTAGGCATCGCTAGCGTAACTTCGCTTTGCTAGCTAACACTAGCACAACTTCGCTACCTTTCGCCTCCCTGAGCGCAACTTCGATTTTAGTGAATTATCGGCGCCCTGGCGAAGTGTGGCGAAGCCAACGCTGGCGCAACTTTGGAGGTAAGTAAATTTGCCCCCAAGAATCTGAAATTCCATTATTTCTAACAAACACAATTTTTTAAGATTTATTTGCATAAGGAAAGTAGAGGAGATAAGGAACCAGATCAAAGCATATCATTTGAATACAGTCATTTAGAACTAATCTTATCTAATCTTCTATAGAGACAGCTAGAATAATGTAACAAACAGGCCAGACATATTAACCATAAATGCCATTACTAGGAATAATATTGATCTAATTAAACTTTTTTTCTGGGGAGGGGGTGATAGTGTCCCTTTAGGGTATTTTGCACACTGGGCAATTTCTAGGGTTTTGTTGCCTAAAGGTGGCCATACACGGAGAGATCCGCTCGTTTGGCAATGTCGCCAAACGACCGAATCTCTCACCGATATGAGGTGGGCAATATCGAGCTAATCCGATCGTGGGCCCTAGGGCCCAACGATGGGATCCTAACGATAGCTAACGGGTGGTCAGATCGCGGGACCACATCAACGAACAGATGCGGCTGCGATCCGACTTTATATATGCCTCCCGCTGGCTAGAATCTAAATCGCAGTGGGATGGCACTCGGAGTGCTTTGTTTTCCGAAGTTGCCTGAAGTTTCCTCGTGAGGCGACTTTGGGCAACTTTAGAAAAAGGAAGCCACTGATTGCCATAATACCGGCGATTTACATTCTAGACGGCGGGAGGCATTTCATTGAGAAGAAGAGGAGATTTGTCGTTGGGTGATAATGATTTCCTGCATTTACTCACTGGATGGACTTGAAAAGAATTATAAAATGCGCTGACTCGCCATCTAGTTCCCTGGAACAGACTAATGGCAGGTTTGTTAAAAGTGATAAGAGTGCTTATTTGCTCCCACTTGCTGTGCTCACCACGTCCAGAAGTTGAAGTCCATAAGAAGACAGAGGAACAAGGAATCTGTGGGAGGCTAAACAAACCTGCACTCCATTTATTAGCCATTAGGAGGAACGAGGCCCACATAGGGTCGAGATGAGTTTAGGCTAGGCCCCCTCCCCCGCTAGATGTGTATTGTGAGTATCGGCTGTCAGCCCCCACTCTCTCTCACAGGGAGTTACAACAATAGGGCCCCCTTTTCGGCGGGAAAAAAGGGGGCGGGCTGAAGGGCGGAGCCAGGGGGCAGGTAAGCCAGGAAGGGGCTTTTAAGGAGGAGCAGGAGGCCAGTAAAACATAACCTGTTTTTTCTTTCAGAGAGGACACTTACCGGTACGCTGCCAGTTTCGTTGAAAATGGAGAGAGGAAGATCCACTGCGCCGAGAAGGAGGGTGCTGCGTCCTCAGAGGTTCCGTGACGAAGAAGATGTCGGCCAAGTCCACGGTTCCGGTGCGAAGAGGAAGGTAAATTTCTCCCCTCTAGGTGGACGCTCCAACAGGCGACGCAGGATGATGGAGGCCATCACTGGAGACGACGCCGCCAGCAGCCACGGACCGGAGGAAGAGTTCGGAGGAAGCGGGTCGGAAGACGATGGCGGCGGTATGAAGATGCAGGCATCGCGAGACTCGGATGACGTCATCGCACCGGAAGGAGGTAAGGGAGCCGGAGCGGTCCACACCGCTAAGAGCCCGATTACGGCCAGCCACAGAGGTCCACAGCCGGGGGAGAAGGAGGCCACAATACCCCATGCAGCACCCAAGGGGCCCCAATTTTGCTCATCACGCCAGCCCACCAACGATCGGGGAGCATTTACACCACGGGGCAAGACACCAACCAGGGGCCCTATCTTATTAAAACCCCGCCATACAAACCCCATCTCCGCCCAAACAGGGAACCCCCCTCCCAGTAGCCAGAGGGGGGTCCCTCCAAGAAGCAAGGGCCGGGAACCAGGAAAACGCGGGGGGGAAAAGCCAGGCCCGCCCCAACAACCCCAGCAGTCCAGCCCCTACAACTCCCCCGATCCATAGGAATCCCCATAGAGGGGGAGGGAGCTGGGAACAGGAGCAGGGCTCGGACGAAGGAGAATGGGGATGGAGGCAGAATCCACCCCAAACCAATCTAGGGCTAGGCACCCAGGACCTTTCCCAAGGGGGGGAGGGAACTCCAGGCCCAGGGGAACAGGTGGTCACTCGTATTTTCAAACCTCAAGACACTGGAGCCAGCCACAGTGGTCTGGGGAGTATGACCAATGGGAAGATGATGACTCTTGCTATTTATCGAGGAATACAATTACGAGGATGATTGTGAGTTTTTTCCTGCAAGCAGCCACGGGCATCGGCAAAGGAGGCCAGTAAAGGGAATGTGGCAGGAAGACATTGGTTACGGAAATAACCGGGTGCCAAGTTTTTATTTTAGAAACCGAGAGGAGGAGGAGAGTTGGATCCAATGGAGAAAGGAGAGAGAGCAGAAGGGAGAGGAGGAAGCAGGACCTTCAAGACGGCAGGAAGGAAGGGAGAGGGCTTCATCCAGTACAGAAGGGCAGTCTTCACAGAACGGCGACAGGACCAAGGTGCCTACACGGAAGACTACTATGGGTGAGTTGAATATTTCTTCTGATTCAGAATCTGATTTTGAGGGGTCAGATAGTGAGACTGAGGGAGGAAAGATATTATCATTAATGAAAAAATTCTTTAGAGGAAAAGGGAAAGAAAAAGGTTTAGGAAAAACAAAAGAAAGTAGTCAATCAATGGTGCTAGTTGGAGCAGCAGATACTTACGCATGCGCGTTGACAGAAACAGCAGATCACTTGCCGAGGAAAACTAGGAAAAATATTGAGGCTGGAAAATTTGTGGATATCTATGAGTTGACTAGGGAAGCTGTTCAGGCAAAGGAGGACGGGGTGAAAACCGAAGAGAAAGGAAAAAAGGGAAAAACAATTTTCGATTGGTTGAAGGGATTCTTGGTTTTTGCAAGCGTATACTTAGAGAAAAAAACAGAACAATGTTTGAATATTATAAAGTACATAGACACAATAGTTGATACATATTTGTTTTATAAAGGCTCTTCATGGTCGGATTACGACAGGGCTTTTAGGAAGAAGATATTGAGTAGCAAGGTCTTGTCTTTTGGACAAAAGGATATAGATTTGTGGACGAGATTGGTTTCAAAACATAATAGTTCAGCTGGCAATGGCAATAAAGGGTCATATGCTTTTAAGCCCAGAAACATCTGTTTTGCGTACAACGAGAAAAGGTGTACTAGGGGCTATGCGTGCAGGTTTAAGCATTCTTGTTTGGCTTGCGGATCTTCTCATGCGGTATCTGAATGTAATAAAAAGAAAGAAGGTCAGATAAACAGGCAGCCTTTTCGAACAGCTTACCAGAAGAGCGGAAACGCCAATACAGACAGCCAGGCTAAGTAAAGAGTTGGCAAGTTACCCAGACAAGGAAGCCGCAAAATTTTTAACAAAAGGTTTTTTGGAAGGTTTTAGGATCCCAGTTTTACACCCTCCCCCCACCCAGCAAAGTTTTTGAAAATTTGAAATCAGCTAGTCGACATACCGAAGTTTTGAAGCACAAAATTGAAAAAGAAATAAAAGCAGGGAGAATGGCAGGACCATTTGAGGACTTGCCTATTGAGGGGCTAGTAGTGTCACCTTTAGGTATAGTCCCAAAAAAGGAGTCAGGAAAATTTAGAATGATACAGCACCTTTCATATCCAGATGGAGAATCGGTGAATGATGCTTTAGACGAGGAACAGTGTAAAGTACAATATCAGTCTTTCGATGAAGCATTGGAAATAGTTAGGAGTCAAGGAAAAGGGGCATTGTTGGCAAAGGTAGACATCGAATCTGCATTTAGGTTGTTACCCTTACATCCAGAAAGCTTTAGATTGACAGGTTGTCATTTTCAGGGAGCATTTTATGTCGACCTATGTCTACCCATGGGCTGCGCAATCTCTTGTTCATTTTTTGAGACTTTCAGCACCTATTTGCATTGGCAGTTATATAAAAGATCAGGCAACAAAGCTATAGCTCACTATTTAGATGATTTCCTGATCATAGGCCCCAGACACTCTGCAATCTATCAGGACACATTAGCAATATTTCTGCATATGTTGAAGGAATTAGGAGTGCCAGTGGCCGTTGACAAAACAGTAGAACCAACCACAAAATTGACCTTTTTGGGTATTGAGATTGATACAGGGGCCAAAATGTGTAGATTACCAAAAGAAAAGGTAGTAAAAACTAGGCAAGCAGTTAGGAGATTGGAAGCAGCGAATAAAGTATCACTGAGGGAAAATGCAACAAGCCCTAGGTCTATTGAATTTCGCATGCAGGATAATACCAATGGGTCGCATTTTTAACAGGAGATTGGAAAATCCACATCAGGGGTTAATAAACCATTTCATAAAATAAGGGTCACAAAGGAAATGAAAGCAGATTTGAAAATATGGAACTGTTTCTTATCTAAATTCAATGGTGTCAGGTTATGGTTAGCAGAAACACAAATTAATCAAGAGGTAGAGCTTTTTCACAGATGCAGCCGGAAGCGTTGGCTTTGGAGCTTACTTGGCAGGGAAATGGTGTGCGGCCAGGTGGCCGCAAGCATGGCATGACAAGGTCTGACAAAGAATTTGACATTGTTGGAGTTATTCCCAATCTTGGTAGCATTGGAGCTTTGGGCAGAAGATTTGAAGGATAGGGCAATTAAGTTTCTTTCTGATAACATGGGAGTGGTCCACGCAGTGAATAACCTGTCATCAGACTCAACCCCAGTAATTGGACTACTAAGACATCTGGTTCTGATTTGTATGAGGTTTAATATATCGTTCAGAGCCCAACATGTACCAGGGGTAGAAAACACTATAGCAGATGCCTTGTCTAGAGAAAAGTGGGATATTTTCTTTAAGTGCGCTCCATATGCGGAAAAATCAGCTTACGCATGCCCTAAAAATTTATGGCAGCTCGTGACCCCCTCTTAGAAGAATTGTGTGAAAGGGCAGTATCCGAAAAGACTCTTTCCAGCTACAAAAGGGCCTGGAAGAGATGGCAGATATTCTGCAGAAGCGGTAAGAGCAATCAAGGCACTAAGGATTTGGTGTCATTTTTAATGGTCCTGTACAGAGAAGGAAAGTCAAGAGCAGGAGCCAGCAACGCATTAGCCGCAATTTCTCATTTTTCCATAGTAAAGGGTAGAGCAGATATCACACATGATCCATTAGTTAGGAAAATAATGAAGGGATGGGCAAGAGTTGAAGGCCCCAGGGTCGATAAGCGAGAACCCATAATTGAATGCAGACTAAAAATGATTCTGAACTCTCTTGAGGAGGTGTGTTCAGACCAATTTGAATGTATTTTGTTTAGAGGCAGCCTTCGCTCTGGCTTTCGGAGGAGCATTTAGGATAAGCGAATTGGTCCCCCCATCCAAGAAGGTAACAGATAAAGGTTTAATGTATAGCCAGGTTTTATTACAGGACAGGAAGTTGTTAGTTTACATCAGTAGATCAAAAACAGATCAGTTGGGTAAGGGCAGATGGTTCAGTATAGAAAAAACTTCGAGAATAACATGCCCGGTCAAGGCCTTGCAGGATTACATAGGGATGCGCCCAGCAGGGGGGCACCTTTTGTTAATTCACAGGGACTTATCCCCCATGTCAGCATTTCAATTTAGGCAAGTGCTCAAAAAGGCAGTCATTGCGAACGGATGGGATCCTAAAAAATTTGGATCACATTCATTCAGGATAGGGGCAGCAACAGAAGCAGCAATGAGGGGAGAAACAGAGGATAGGATAAAAGGAATTGGGAGGTGGAAATCAAAAGCATACAAAAAATACATACGCCCCATAAATGTAACACAGTAGTAATCCTACAATTTTTAACCTACCCCCCCCCCCTTTTTTTCTTTGGTTTGTTGCTGCAGGGGGAAAAGCTACCTGCAACATTTTGATCATAGGCCACTCCTTTATTTTTTGGGCAAGACAGCATGCAGCAGGCAAGCAGTTGGGGTTACCGGAGGAACACATGAAGATTACATGGCAGGGGTGGAGAGGCATGAAGTGGGAACAAATGAGAGGCCGGTTGTATAGTTCAATACAGAAGTTCAAGTTCATAAACCTGGTGATAGTACATGCTGGGGAAATGACCTTACGTCAATCAAAACCCCAGCGTTGATAGAAAGCATGAGAAAGGACTTGGAGGATTTAATGTCCAGCAACAAGATAGGGGGAGTGGCTTGGTCAGACATCATACAGAGAGGAGAATGGCGAGGAGCAGTTTCCCCCCAGGGCATTGAAAGAGCCAGGAAAAAAGTAAACCGGGCCATGCACAAGATCATGTGTTCCTCAGGTAACGGGGTAATTAGACATGACAATATAAGGTACCGACAAACACAGCTTTTTAGAAAGGATAAAGTACATTTGACAGAGGAAGGTTTGGATTTGTTCTGGGCAAACTTCAGGAATTATATAGAAGAATGGTGGAGGTCGCAGGAGGTCTAGGTGGGCCATGGAAAAGGATAGGTGGCACCCTTCCCTTCTTTTCCATTGGGTGGCATCAGTGTGGCTCCAGGAAGATGGATGGTTTTTTCAGTGAAGTGCAGGCCTACCCTCGGAAAGTCGCCGAGTGTGGAGCAGACTTTGACTGCACGGTCTTGTCTGTGTCATGCGAGAGGCTGGGTTAGCGCCATTATTGCACATGATAGGGAGCAGGGGGATGGGCTACTGGTTGGTCAACAGCGGGCGCTCTGCCCCATGATCCCTGCTCTCTAAAATAACTGTTGGTACGGTGTGGGCACCAGGCCCACGTTCTTGGCGATTATAGGAGCCGCAGCTGGTGGTCAGGGTGTACCTAGTCCTTGGCACATATATATATAACTTTGTTAATAAAATACGTGACCTCCACAGATTTTGCCACCTTAAGAAGTCTCCGTGTCGTTATTCAGGTTTTTATTCAGGTTGGTGGTAAGCACAACGGAAGGGGGTAGGGGGATCCTTAGCCTAGGAGGAACGAGGCCCACATAGGGTCGAGATGAGTTTAGGCTAGGCCCCCTCCCCCGCTAGATGTGTATTGTGAGTATCGGCTGTCAGCCCCCACTCTCTCTCACAGGGAGTTACAACAATAGGGCCCCCTTTTCGGCGGGAAAAAAGGGGGCGGGCTGAAGGGCGGAGCCAGGGGGCAGGTAAGCCAGGAAGGGGCTTTTAAGGAGGAGCAGGAGGCCAGTAAAACATAACCTGTTTTTTCTTTCTCCCACCCTCCCATCCCAGGTAAAGAGCAAGAAGATACGAAAAGACGGTGCTCCAGGGTTTCTAGCAACCGATCGCCCTTATGGGGTCAGGAAGGAATTTTTCATCAGGCTGCTAATTGGCCAAAAAAGCACCTGAGTTTTTTGCCTTCCTCTGGGGCACCATTATCTGTGTAGGTCAATAGGTACCACCCTGACACAGCTGCGTTTTCAGTGACAAGGCATCAGTGCGGCTCCAGGAAGATGGATGGTTTTTTCAGTGAAGTGCAGGCCTACCCTCGGAAAGTCGCGAGTGTGGAGCAGACTTTGACTGCACGGTCTTGTCTGTGTCATGCGAGAGGCTGGGTTAGCGCCATTATTGCACATGATAGGGAGCAGGGGGATGGGCTACTGGTTGGTCAACAGCGGGCGCTCTGCCCCATGATCCCTGCTCTCTAAAATAACTGTTTGGTACGGTGTGGGCACCAGGCCCACGTTCTTGGCGATTATAGGAGCCGCAGCTGGTGGTCAGGGTGTACCTAGTCCTTGGCACATATATATATAACTTTGTTAATAAAATACGTGACCTCCACAGATTTTGCCACCTTAAGAAGTCTCCGTGTCGTTATTCAGGTTTTTATTCAGGTTGGTGGTAAGCACAACGGAAGGGGGTAGGGGGATCCTTAGCCTATGGGAAAAACCCTTAAAGGGGACATATACCTTAAGTTTATAGTTTGTCTAATTTAAAAACATAGGTTTAAAAATTTAAGGCAGTATATTTTTTACTGTACCTTTCCGATCCAATTTTCCTACAAATCACAAAAAACCTGTTATGCAACGGCCGCATCGCCTGTTTCCTTTATATCCGGTGTATGGTCTGTGGTAGAATGCAGGGGTGCCGCTGGCCCTTGGAGCTTTAGTTAGCAGAGTACTGTAACACATTCTATACCCCACTCCTCATTTTACTTTTAATTTATACTTTTGTGTTACATGTTATATGCAGTGTCGGACTGGCCCACAGGGATACCAGGAAAACTCCCGGTGGGGCCCGGGTGTCAATAGGCCCTCATGCTGCTAAACATTTGGTCTATTTCATGACCATTCCCTATTTATATGAGAACAAAGAGGCCAAATAGATGAAATAATAGATTATAGTATGTAAAGAAAAGAGACTAGGAGAATAGAGGTTGAGTGAGGAGAGGAAAAATAATAGTACTGAGTGGGCCCCTGTTCTAAGGTTTTTGGGTGGGCCCCTGGTGTCCCAGTCCGACACTGGTTATATGATATGGTGGCTAGAAGAGTAGACCATAGGATCCTCCATTTAACCAAATGAACCGTGCAAATAATGTGGGCAGGACTTGGGCACTGCTTATTTGTTTATCAAAAAAGTGACTGTTTCCTGAGGTAAACATTGAAACACACCATAAGCTCAGTTCAGCCTGGACACTGAGAAGAACAGATCAGTGCAGCTGACTTTGTAAACGTTTTATTTATGTAAAACAACTTCATGTTACTCTATGACAACTCATTTTGTATTTACATGTTTTTATTGTTTTTCATATTAAACAAGCAGGATTTCAAACCAAATATCAAAGAACATATACAATGTATAGGCACGCCTATACAACTTGTTGTGGCTAAATGCATAGAAAGAAAAGTAAATAGTTTTTAATTGGTGATGCCACCTAAACAATTTACTAGATTACAAAGAGGAAATTATTTCATGGAACAAAATATTTGACTATATGTCTCCTTTAATGAGAAGTGAATTATGGGCCACTAAAATATCTAGCAACGTTTCACAGGAAAGGCAAGCACTTCACCAATTCTTGCTGCGCAAATAATCCTTTAATTTAGGCAGTTTTACCACTCCAAGTACAGAACAACGTTCCCTTGCGTTTCCTGTGAAATTTTGCTGAATGTGGACCTGGGCGTACGTCTAAGGAATAGCACCACCGTATGCAACAACACCTGAAGAGTGTAAGTAGTGCTCCCCATATCTCGTATTTACCACTAAAATATCTATACACCTCCATAAGTTTGTTAAAAGTAACACTATGACCTCAATGCTGCTAGTGTGTGTGATGACCAAATTTTCCCCACTGTGCTCACAGTACATGGAGATCATTACTCTAATAAGCAGGTGCCCTATGCATATCATGTCTGGAGGGTATTTTATATGGTGCCCAGTCTGGGTAAGCCTTTTGTGCAGAGATCGCACTAGGGCAATAGTCAGTGGACAATGTTCCCTCTAAGGTGTGTGTATACATAAATTTTGAGGCTAGCGCACACAACAAATTATGGTGTGCGCAAAGAATTTTTGTGCGCACATAGCCAAGAAAGAAGTATAGGGACCATTCTTAGTGTACATTTCTCTGCCAGTATATTTTATATAAAACTCCATCCCTGATGCCTCCCAGTAATTTTTGGGCCAAAAAACACCGTAAATCTGTATTTAACCTGCCTAACTGTTAGTTAATCCAGAGGATTAATCAGCTGCAGGCTAGAGACCATATACATTTAATTGTGTTATACAGAAGACAAGAAATTTTGATTTATTGAGTTATTCCTTGTACTGGGGTGATGCAGAATGACAGATCTCTTGTTCCTATTAATGTGCTGTTGCACAGGCCAACACCCTAGCATTCCCATCACTAGGCTCATTTGCAGACATTTGTACCTCAAGGGAAGTGGGAATGAAGTTCCAGACTGGCCAATTCCCCAATTCAAATGCATCAGTAGACCAGACTGTCCCTCTCTCAATAGATCAAATTTGGGCAGACTATTTGGTGTATGATACCAACATTATTAACAGGAACAATAAATATACAGTATAGGATGGTCAAGACTTTCTCCCACAAAAGTGACAATCACACCAGTGTCATGCACAATATACATTCAAAGCCTAATGCACTACTGCCCTCCAGTGGCCACATAATAAGAGCAGACTTCTTGTTCATTAATTAGCAACATCACAACAACATTGTTACTTGCCCTTTGAAACATTATTCTGTCAGTCCAACATTCCCTAAATCATGTTTATTATAAATACACAACAAGAACTCTGTCCTGTGAACTGTTAATATTCATTTTACTTACATTACATTTGAAATAAAGTTTTTGTATTACTTTGTCTGAAATAATCAATGAAAAAGGTAATTTTGTTGTAATTAGACAGGGGCAGCTTTATCAAAGGTCGAATTAAAACCTTGAATTCTAATTTTCAAATGTTTTTTATAGTCAAAACTCTCAAATTCGACTAGGGAGTTATCCAAATTCAATTCAAGTTTTTTTTAAATTCTAATTAGATTTTCGAGATTTATCATACTCTGGCCCTTTAACAATTCAAATTTGACTAAAACCTGTTTAAGTCAATGGGAGAGGTCCAGGGATCAATTTGGAGATGTTTGCAGTCTTCCTGACATTCTTGTGCCTCTAAGGTTTACATAATAAAGATGTATAACAATTGTCTCTAGGAAACACATAGGAGCAGACTGAATATCCCAAACTCGGCAGCATTTGAGTGGTTCTAAAGCAGGGGTTCCCAACCTTTTTTACCCATGAGCCATATAAAAATATAAAAAGAGTTTTGGAACAACAAGTGCATTAAAAAGTTCCGGGGGGGGGTGCCAAATATGGGCTGTGAGTGGCTATTGGTAACCCCTTTGTAAACTTGCAGCCTACAGGAGACTGTGTTTAGCAGTAAACTTGTTTTTTTTTTTTTCAACCAAACCTTGCCTCCAAATCAGAAATTCAAAAATAAGAACCTGATTTGAGGTCACTGGGAGCAACATCCAAAGAGTTTTTGAACAACATATTACTCACGAGACACTGGTTGGGGATCACTGTAACATAGTATATGTCTTATTGAGAGGTCTGGGATGTTGGGCGAATAACCATAAATGTCATAAGAATACACTCTGGTGGTTCATTATAGTCATGGTGGTTCCATAGGCCCTGTGAGTATAGGACAAGTAACCAGGCAAATGGCCTGAGATGGCTGCCTACTAAAAAAAAAATACACTTGCTAGTTCAGGAATGCAATTTTATATTGTAGAATAATTTGCAGTGCAAACAGTTTTATTTAGAATCAAAAAATACACCATTAAAATCATGACAGAATCCCTTTAAACAATTGAGCAGGCTGGAAGGGACAGAAGAAATAGAGGGAAGTCTGATCTGCTCATCTGGTGCTTGTTTCCTGCCCAATTATAGCTTCTTGCTTCTTCTGCCAGTCTGCAGAGCACAGAGAATGCTGCTCTAAGAGTCGATACGTCGCAGAGCTTCACATAACTCCCTATGTTATATCAAAACCTGTGTAGGTATTGTTTGAAAGAAGGTGTAAGGGGTTGTGAAGTGATGAAGTGAAGCCACTTGATAGGAAGGTGTGGCCGGAATAACATCACCTGGCAGGGTAAGTGAGACCCAACGGCTTAGTTTAGGAGAAGTTAGAACAGGAAAGATTTAAAGTGAGTGAGCACTAGGTGCACGAGGCAGTGAGGGTATTTAGTGGGGCAGTTAGTTTCCTATGGGCACTCTGTAAGTGAGGGAACCAGAGGAAGTTTAGGACTAGGTAGGAAGGACACCAAGGCTTCAGCCCAGGATTTGGATGACACGGCCTAACCTGGAAGAGTGGAAGGGTAGTGGAATTGTATCACCCTGAAGGTATCGGACCACTATTGGAGAGTGGAGGGATACGGGTGGAGCATATACAACCCGGACCATTAGTTAGGTTAGGTGGGATCCAAAATCTTTAAGGAAAGGAAAAAGGTGTGCCTACCCGAGGAAAATTGGTTCCATGGAATATATGTGAATTTGCTGTTTTGGAAGACGTAAATGCTGATGTGTGTAATGTGTGCCTTTTTATAGGATAACAGTCATGGTGAATAAAACACACTTTAAAATACAAGAATATCCACTTGCTGGAAGTCAAGGGACCCCAGGATCAGTAGGTCACTAGCAGGAGTTATGCAGGTTGGACATCCTGGAGCTAAAATAAACTTGGTTTCAATATGCACCTTTATGACTTCAGGAATCACTAGTGGCTCACCAGGGCTCATCTGGCCCTATCGTCCAGCGAAGAGGTCTGATGACCAGTTGTCTCATGCCCCAAGACAGCCACCCACTGCTGACAGCTGACAAAAAATCCGGCTCCTTTCTCAAAGTGCCTTGCCTACATAGAGAGACAAAATCAGAGTTATCATGAACAGAATGTGTCCCAAAATACCATGTGGATGTGTCCAGCACCTGATCATCTCTTGCATAACAGTTCACAGTCCCATCGTTGCGCAGCCTTTGCGCCTGAAGTCATTTTCCAGCTGGCTAAGTATAATACTGAGGAGTCCTTGGGTCCTGGCATGTATCAGAGGGATCCAAAATGTCATCTTGCCGTCTCAATCAGAGGGGTTTACATCCCGTGTTTGAAGGCTGAGAACAGGAAAGACTTCTGCTCATCATCATCCCACTCTGGGGGGTAAGGAGTAAGGGCGCAATCTTGCAACAAGTGTACACCTAGAAAGTGGGATGAGATGATCTGGAATCAGTGGCAAGAGAAAGAAGAAGATGGCAGCAGGAGGTTAAAACAGATGACAACCTTGCAGGCGATATGACCCAACTGGGTGCACCACTGCAGTTTAGCTGCAAACTAAGCAATGCACAGTCCTGCTTGGAAGGCTTGACTTGAGCAGAAAAAAGGGTATAAGTGTTATAGGAAGGGGGAAGCTAATGCCACTGGTAGGTTAGTGCTGATTATTGAGCATGTGTGGGCCTTAGTGTATTTGTAAGGCTGGGCAGGGCCTGTATGGGCCACACTATATTTGTAAGGCTGGGCAGGACCTCAGTATATTTGTAAGGCTGGGCAGGACCTCAGTATATTTGTAAGGCTGGGCAGGGCCTGTATGGGCATCAGTGTATTTGTAAGGCTGGGTGTAGAAGCATTTCTAGCAGCCTCCAAGCGCAACTAGTGACGTTCTCTTTCCACGCCCCCAGTCTAATACTTCAGGCAACAGAATCTAGTGGCAGGAAAATATAGACATAGCTGCAAATGTGACACTGAGTTACTGGCCGACATGTGAATTGTCTGTGAGTCTCAGGACTAGGGTTGCCACCTTTTTCTGGAAAGAAAACACCAGCCTTCCTTTATATATTTATCGTTTTTCCCTATTAATAACATTGGGTTCAACCATAATTTTTACTGGCCAGGCCATTAAAATACCGGCAAGGTGCCAACCACACTCAGAACTATAACAAAAGGTGAGATCCAAAGGGAGAGTCTTTATTCTTAGCCTCCCTAAGTACACAGTGTATACACTCGTTGTCCAGATAGCTGCCCATATAGCTGCCTATGCCAGCAGCCCTTGCCTTGTAGTTGCCACCTCATCTTTAGAACAAAGGGGCAAATTTACTTACCTTCGAAGTTGCGCCAGCGTTGGCTTCGTCGCACTTCGCCAGGTGAAGTTTCGCCAGGGTGCCGCTAATTCACTAAAATGGACGTATATGTACAATACACAAGCCTGGGAAAGCTTCATAAAATAAAATAGAGTTGTTATTTTGCCCTATACATGTGCCCACTGTATAGTTTAGGTGCCATATGTTAGGAAATGTAGGGGGGAAGGAGGGTACCCCAAAAAAATGTACGATCTTTTTCAGCCTATCGCCCTTAAAAAAGTAAAAGACGCCAGCATTTTTTGGGACTTATAAAACATGTTTAACCTTTTTTGAAGCAAGCCCTTTCTTCTCTATTGCACTTCGCCTGGTCTGAGGTGGCGAAGTCTGGTAACGTTCAGTAAAATCCGCAAGATAGTGAATTAGTGTAGTTACGTCCCGTCGCCATATCGCAACTTCACCTGGCGTAAGGGTGGGAAGTAGCGCTAGAGTAGGTCCACTTCGCTAGCAAATTTACATCAGCACCTGTAAATCGGCGAAGTAACGAATTGACATCAAGCTAGCGAATTTTCGCTAGCGTTAGCCACTTCGCCCTTTAGTAAATTTGCCCCAAAATATCTAACAATTGCTGCGTAATAACAGACTTTCTAGTCTATGTGGCCCTGTGATACTGGAGACCCTGGTTAGCAATTTGTTTAGCTGCAGATTGCACTGCTTTCTGGGAAGCCATGCTGAATGCATGTTATTAGGCAATCAGTGAGTGAGCTGGTGTCACTTATGTAGCATGTTGGTTTCCCTTCAGCCTGTGACCTATTGAAATTATACTTCTTTTTTCAGCAGTGTGAGGCAAAATTACCCCCCCCCTTGACATCATGGAAGATGAGCTGGCGCTGTTTTATCAGGGTTCCGATGAGGGTGAGGAGGTTCTGACACCTGCCAAGTAAGAAGAGGTGAGTACTACTCCAGTATAGCCACATATATTGTTTAGAACTAACTTGTGCCCTGTCCGCCTCTGCACAACTACAGCTCCCTGCACTTCAGCTAAAATGTCTGCAGCTGTGTTTCAGCTACCCAGGAAGTTTGACTGTCTATATTGTACTGTAGCATGATGACAAACTATACCCCTTAAACAATGTAGGTCTCTATAAAAATATATTGCATAAAACAGCTCATATGTAAAACCCTGCTTCAGGTAAATAAACAACTCTCATAATAATAGACTTTTTTAGTAATATGCGCCATTGGATAGTCATAAATAGAAAACCATTTTAAAAAATAAGGGCAGCCCCCTGGGATCGTATGATTCACTGTGCACACAAACATACCAAACAAACTGTACTTGTTAGGTCACATGAGCCAATTAACAGACAGAGTTCTGTCTTTTGCTTCAACACTTCTTCCTGTTACAGTTAGAGCTGCACTTTTCTGGTCAGGTGATCACTGAGGCAGCACACAGGTAATGCAAAATGGTGGTTCAAGGCAAGAGATGTAAAAGGCCAATATTTACTTAGATATATATATATATACCAGTTTGATGAGTCTTTAATATGCCACTTAATATAATATAAACTATCTGTTGCTCAAGTAATCATTGTGGGGGTATAGTTTTCCTTTAAAGGAAAAGTAACACCAAAAAATGAAAGTGTTTTGAAATAATGAAATGAAAATATGAAGTGTTGTCCTGCACTGGTAAAACTGACGTGTTTCACCTAGATTATCATGGCTCACACTTACTGCATCTAGGGATAAGGGGGGACTTGCCCTTCCACATTTGCAAAATTATTATTATGCGTCCCAACTATCTTATATCCATAACTGGTTCAACCCAGATGATAGCAACTCATTGACAAATTTGCATGCAACAATCATGGGTTCTCTGGAAGCTATTCGAAATGCCCCTTATAGGAAGGGGGGGGGACCGTCCTTCATTGCCAGGGGTACTCGGTACTCCTATTAAAGTGTGGACAAAGGTGCAAGCTAAAGGCGCTATCTCTTATCCTAAATTATCAGGGAAAACCCACTGTGGAGAAATTCTAATCTGCCTCATCTGTCACAACTACCGGATTTTCATTACTGGCCACTTATTGGGATCCGACATTTAGAGGACCTATTAGTGAATGGATCCTTCCCCTCCCTGGCACAGTTAAAAACTAAATTTAACCGACAGGACATACAACTATTTCGATACTTCCAATTAAGACATGCTTTCTATGCCCAGTTCCAATCATACCAGCTTTCACCAACGCAGCAGGTGTGGGAGGCCAGACTTTGGGACCCTGCCCCAGCTAAACTGGTATCACAGTTATACAATATAATCCAGGCCTCCCAGTCTGTGCCGTTTGACAAAGCCAAAAGGAAATGGTTGGATACGCTTCCCTCCTTGGAGGAGGAACAGTGGCAGGAGGCTGTAGACAACCTTTACTCCTTTCTGATTTCCCTAAGAGATAAAATGATCCAATTCAAGATGATTCACCAAATATATATCACGCCCCAGAGACTCAAAGTTATGGGTAGACTAGAAGGGGCTAAATGTGCCAAGTGCAGTACAGCAGAGGCAGGCTTCCTGCACTTAATCTGGGACTGCCCCAGGGTACTGTCATATTGGAAGGCGGTAATTCAATATAGTAATGAACATCTGTCTCTCCCTGGAATTTGTACTCCTGAAGTCTGTATTCTAGGTATAATTGACGAAGTGGTGCCCTTGCAAAAAACTAGAACTTTACTACGTTCTATGGTGTTTTATGCAAAAAAGCTAATTATTATGAAATGGATGAGTCCTAATGCCCCCACACTCCAGCAGTGGATTGATTTAATAAATGTCACCCTTCCACTAATCAAGTTAACCTATAATGCTCGGGGAACTCCTGACAAGTTTGGGAAAATATGGTCCCCTTGGTTGGATGTCAACCCCCAGGTATCGTTGTCAGACGATTAAACTTTGACTGCAAGCTGCGATATATTGAATTGGTCAATGTCAATCACTGTGTTATGATATCACTTGTACCCAGTCTTCTCTGAAAATGCCAAGTACGATTATTATTATTATTGTTAATTTTTATTGTTTTCTTTTATGTTTAAAATGCAAAAATAAAAACCTTTAAAAAAAAAAAACTGACGTGTTTGCTTCAGAAACACTACTATAGTTCATATAAACAAGCTGCTGTGTAGCAATGGCAGAAAATGAAAACAGGCTATATGGCAAAGGTTAAATACTGGATAACAGATAACACTATTATTTTTCACAGAGCTTATCTGCTATCTGCTGTGTAATCTGAGCCTTTTCTCCTTTGAATGGCTGCCCCCATTGGTACACAGCAGCTTAATTATATAGACAATAGTAGAGTTTCTGAAGCAAACACAGCAGTTTTACCAGTGCAGGGCAACACTGCATTATATTTTTATTACTTTAAAACACTTTAATTTTTTGATGCTACTGTTCCTTTAAATAAGTTGCTTATATAACATAGACATATGGCTGCTGGGTTGCTTGCTATGGTCTTATAAGAGAGAGCCCCCAAAACATTTCCAGGTTCCACTGGGAGAGTCATTCATACAGTTCTTGGCTGAGATTCAAAATAGGCCCTGGCATTTCAAGTACACCAAGATTCAATCAGCCCCCCCCCTTCAACATTTCTAATAAATAGTGGCGCCTTATAGAAATCCTCTGCCACTTGACAGAACCTACAGAGTGCCAGTCTGGGCCTGTCTCCAAACATGCAGCCATGTAGTGCCCTGTGCTTGTCTTCAACCCTTGACACCATTGGCCAAAAGGGTGAGCGCATCCGGGAGATCCGAGAAAAGGTAACTAATAAACTATGGAAGGCGGGTATTGTCACTGCTTTGTCACATTTTGGCTTTGGACTGGAGGAAGCAGCACAGCAGCCCCACTTAAAGTGATACTGACACTAAATATTTTATTTTCAAAATATAAATTCACTTTAAAAGTTAACTATAGCTCATGTTGATCGTTTTTCGCTGATAGGTCTGCTTTTTTAAGTAATTGTCATTTGAAGTTCTGTCAGTTAGAGTTTCTAATGCTAACGGACTACTGCTGCACAAATATGGCAACCCCCTCATAGAGGAACGGGGTAGTAATAAAGGTAATGTAAAAGCATCAGGCAAACACTTTTATGGTAAAATTATAAATAGCATTCAAAGACAATGTTATGATAGATAATAAAAAAGGTTATTTTCTGATGTCATTATATCTTTAAGGTCACTGATGTGAGCAAACTTGTCTAAGGGTAGAAAGGCCAATATACTCTTAATCATACCCGGGAGTGTAACTACAGAGAAAGGAGACCCTGTGGCTGCAGGGGGGCTTAGGAGGTATAGGGGCCCCATAAGTCTGTGTCCCCCCTACCATTGGCTCCTAAGCAGCATCTTGATAACCAACCCCTTGGATGTTGATCCCAGCCATCTTAAAGCAGGTGCTTGTTCTGGAATTCTTGGGAGCAAGGCAAGCATGAAAAAAGTTCCTGGGGTGCAAAATATGGGCTGTGATTGGCCATTTGGTAACCCCTAGGGCTGGCAGTCTACAGGAGGCTATGTTTGTCCCTGGTTTTTATGCAACCAAAACTTGCCTCCAAGCCAGGAATTCAAAAATAAGCCCCTGCTTTGAGGCCACTGAGAGCAACATCCAAGGGGTTGGAGAGCAACATGTTACTCACGAGCCACTGGTTGGGGATCACTGGTCTAGATATTGTCCAGTTTGGCAAAGGATGCCTCTGTCTTGCTACTGTAGTGAGCATTAATGTGTGAGATACTGTCTTTTAATGGGATTGGTCCACCTTGGGTGGAATATTAATGGAATTTTTTACTGCACATAGCACTGAAAGCTGTAATGTAAAAAAAAAATAGCTCAGGAGTTTAGTTTCCCTTGAGCCAAAAGCATCCTAATTTGAATGCATGTCATGAATGGCCCTTAGAGAAAGTGATCTATCCCTAGCTAACTCATGCCTCAGGAAATCTGAGGTAAAAGTGATTTTTCCATGACAAGGCCATACAAAAGCATGCGATGATGAAATCAAGACAACAATGGGTTGGCGAAGAAGATTGTAGTGGTAGCAGTATGTATGCAAAGATTGAATACAATAACTTGCCATTCCTTTCTTCCATTTCAGGCCTGGCTCAATGAGACGTTTGCACCAGAACTGTTACATGGTAATTCAGCTTGTGGTCTCCTCTGTATTCACTTTGCTGGCCCTTTAGAGAAAGTGACCATTAAAATGACTAAAATATTACAAAGGCAGCATGAGCCTGAATAACACACTTAGACCACCTATCTTTGTACTTTTAGGAATAATAGACCCCTTTCATCTTGTGGAACTTTAATAATGGATTGCTTTGCAATAATAGTTTCAGATATAGGCTCTCTGTAATATAACTGTTGGCTAAGCCAGCTGTCTTATAGCATGTAACTTAACAAAGCCCGGAAGTATATGTGTGATAGTGTCACTGGACCTAATGGATTTCTGAGTGCCTTATTGCTTTTGCAGGAGCAGAATCTGCACCAAGCAAGACCTGGAGAGCTGAAGATCAGCTTCCACTACATGGAGATTGAGCGGATACGATAGATGCTCAGCAGCTACGGAGCCATATGCTTAAGATATTGGTGGGGTATCATGCTTTGCTGCATGTAGCATTTTGCAAAGAAAGATTCTTTTTCCCTAGTTTTTAGTGTTAAAGAATCATACCCACCCATATAACATAATGTCAAATTCTCTTCTGCTCTTCTGAGAACTTACAGGTGCAGGGATCATTTTATGGTTCTCTTCTGCTCAGGTCTGTCTCTCCAGGAGAACTAAAGCTTAACTAAAGAAGAAGCTAGAAATATTTTGGGCTTCTGTACCAGCCCAAGGCAACCACAGCCCTTTAGCAGTTAAGATCTGTGTCTCCAAAGATGCCGCAGTAGCTCCCCATCTTCTTTTCTGCTGATTCACTGTACATGATCTGTGCTGCTGTCACTCACAATATACAGTACGCATAGAATATAAATGTCACAATATAAGGTAATTAATACAGATGATTACTACATAGCAACACAGAAACCAGTGTAACTAGCATCAGAATTTAATAATCAGCCCTGTCACATCTGCTTAAGACCAACCTCATTTTCTGCTTGATAATTTGTGACGACCCCTAAGCTTAGCTTCTCAGCTTCTTAGCTCTCTGGACAGAATATAAATGGGAACTCTTGTTCCAAATAATGATATTAGCGAGTCAAATCACTAATATCATGAAAACCAAAAGATACTTAAAAAAATGTTAACTGGAAACGTGCTCAGAGCGATCTTACAGCAGGTTATTTTAGTGGGTATAGTTCTCTTCAGTGGGTCTACAAAGCCTTCGATTTTAATTCTTAGATTGATATAGTAAAAAGTATGATTGATATCTGATACGGCTAATAAAATATGAATGTGTATGGCCAGCTGCAGTATTATCTGTGCAAAACCTTTACACGATAATTCTAATAGAGCTTCACTCTAAGTACCCTGATATTTTGTTTCCCTCCACTCATGGCAGATTGAGAAGTTTTTTCTTCACATTCTGGAGAAAGAGAAAACCAGAGGAGAGGGAGAACCTCTACACCTGTCCACTGAGGAGTTTGCCTTTGCTAAAGAGTGAGTTTCCTTCATTTCTGTGATCAGAAAGAACTACAGATCACTGTATGGCAGAGGGAATCACAACAGACTATAATATAATCTCAGAGTGACATGATTGGTGTTGGAGTAGGTGTAATAAAGGGTTTGAACCATTATTATTATTATTAATAATAATAATTTGTTATTATTTAACAATATTAATAGAAGAAATATTAATTAAACATTAAACATTTGCAGGATCAAAGGTTAAGCCTTCTGATGAACTGTTAGCAATAACTTGATTATAGTTACAAGAAAATCCAGTTCCGCGTTAATAGGAAAGTGTCACGATCGCCGCCCGGAGCCGGTCCTGGAGCTCCGGGCGGCGCGCCCTCCCCTGCCGGCGTCGCTCCCAAAATGGCGGCGCCCATGGCCGCCACGTGGGTAGCGGCGCCGGCGCGATGACGTCAGCGCACCGACGTCGGCGCAAGGACGCCAATGATGTCACTATGGCGCCAAATTTGAAAATAAAAACGCTACCTAGACGCCAGAATGGCGCCCAAGTATAGGAATCATTTCCTGTGAGTATCCTGGGTTCCCTGTGAGCTTCTATAGCTAAATCTTGTTCCTGATTGTTATTCTGACCCTTTGCCTGGACTTTGGACTTTGTTGTTATCTGCCTGCCTGTGAACTCTTGCCTGGATCCTGACTACCCCTTTGATTAACCCTTTGGACACCGCGACCTTGCACCCTCAAGAGGGCTTCCTCCTCGATCCTGACTACCTCCCTGGAGGGAGCTCCCGGCTCCTTGACAGAAAGCACCACAACATTTGGCGCACAACCTTCAGATTCCTGATAACCAAGCGATGATCCAAATATCCTGGCACTCCTTCATTAGTCCAAAGCGAAGCTACTGATGGAAAGTCTAGGCTCCCTTTCATACCAGAGATCTTAGAAAAAACTCCAACCTAATTAAATGCAAAAACACTAAATTCTAACTGATCAATGTCTTAACTTTGTACCAGACCTTATTTGCTACTCAAATAAGTTGTCTATATTGTTTATTGTCTGTCTTCTGACTGTTTGTTGATTCCAAGGATATTTGCTGGGTAACAATATCTGTGTTTACAGTTTTCCCAGCAACATACATAGAACAAAGAGATTGTACCTTGAACACTGGACAATAGCAGTCCCAAAATCTACTGCTTTTACCTGAACCTTGGCTTTGAGTCATATATCAAAGCAGATGTACAGTCATATGAAAAAGTTTGAGAACCCCTCTCAGCCTGCACAATAATTAACTCCTTTCAACAAAAAGTATGTCTTTCATTTCCATTACTGGGGTGTTTTCTGAACAAAGATTTTTAGGGAAGCAGTATTCAGCTGTATGAAATTAAATCAAATATGAAAAACTGGCTGTGCAAAAATTTGGGTACCCTTGTAATTTTGCTAATTTGAATGCATGTAACTGCTCAATACTGATTACTGGCAAGGGATTGGATATTCCAACAAGACAATGACCCTAAAACCACTTCAAAATCTGCAAAGGCATTTATGCAGAGGGAGAAGTACAATATTCTGGAATGGCAGTCCCCCTATCTATGGGATGATTTGAAGCAGTCTGTTGTAATAAAGGAGTGGACCCCTTTATTCATATTAATAATTTGTATGAATTATCATTATTAACAAATATTAATAAAAATATGCAGGATTGATTATTAAGCCTTCTGATGAACTGTTAGTGAGTCATAACTTACACACGCATACAAGTAAGATAGAATTTACAAACATTTACCTAACTTTGAGTTCAGCATGAGTTCAGCACAATCGGGGAGCCCCACAACCTTTGGTGCATGACCCTCAGGTTCCCCACAATCAAACAATGATCAAAATCCTGGCACCCACTTATGGGTCCAAGGCAAAGCTACTGACCTAAAGCAAAGGCTGTGCTTTATGCCCAAAATGGTTTGAAAACCCCCAACTGCTGACATAAGCAATATTGTTTCCAAAACAGCAAATACTGTTGCCTCTTCAGCCAGGTCTCAATCAAATAAGTTGGTCTTATGAGGCTATTGCCTGCTTGCTGTATGCTTGGTATTGTTAGGGCTATTTGGCGGGTAACAATACCTATGCTTACTATATAACAATAAACAATGCCTATGACTCTTTACCCAGCAAAGCACATACAAGGACACTGGACTCCCCTTATCTTCAGTAGGTTTCTAGAATGAGCAAAATTTACTGTACTGACTAATCCTAAGACATTCATATATCAAAGCAGATATATCTATATATATATATATATATATATATATATATATATATATATATATATATATATATATATATATATATAGATATATATATATATATATATATAGTAAATCATTATGCAAAGAAAACCTCTATGCTACAGCTGTCCATGCTTGGCAGCCATCAAATTTAACTGAACTGGAGAGATGTTGTATGGACCAATGGTCAAAAATACCACCATCCAGAATCCAGATAATCATCAGAGGCTATAAGAGGCGTCTAGAGGCTGTTACATAAGTATTGATGTTACAAAACTAAAATTCAGGAGCTGTTATTATAACTCCACCATGCAAGGTTTAGGTTTGTTTAAGTTGTAGGTTGCTTTTGTTAGCTTATACAGTAGATCTAGTTACTAAACTTTATTGTATTGGTCAAGGGACTCGTTACACTAATATAAGCCATTTATAATCTTTATGTTTTCACATTTTTATTATGCTTTTGTGTTGTAAACAGCATGATGTATGTATGAAGTTAAATAGCTTAATCATACTCAACTTGCGCTGTAAAAAGTAAATCTTGTTTGTTTTGGAAAACCCAATAAAAATGTTGAAGATTGAGGGGCACATTTACTTAGCTCAAGTAAAGGATTCGAAGTAAAAAAACTTCGAATTTCGAAGGTTTTTTTTGGGTACTTCGACCATGGAATAGGATACTTCGACCTTCAACTACGACTTCGACTTCAAATCGAACGATTTGAACTAAAAATTCGTCTATTCGACCATTCGATAGTCGAAGTACTGTCTCTTTAAAAAAAACTTTGACTACCTACTTCACCACTCAAAACCTACCGAGCACCAATGTTAGCCTATGGGGACCTTCCCCATAAGCTTTCTAAGCAATTTCTGATCAAAGGAAAATCGTTCGATTGATGAATTAAAATCCTTCGACATCGATATTCTAAGTAAATGCGGTAAATCCTTCGATATTCGAAGTCGAAGGATTTTACTTCGATGGTTGAATATCGAGGGTTAATTAACCCTCGATATTCGACCCTTAGTAAATGTGCCTCCCAGTATTGATGTAATATCTTTGTTGGGGTGCCCAAATTTAATAATTTTGTTATGATGCATAGTGAATATTTTCTGTTAATCCAATAAACGTTGTCACTGCTGAAATACTACTGCTTCCATAAGGCATGTTATATATTAAAAGGAAGTTGCTACTTTGAAAGCTCAGCCAATGATAAACAAAACTCCAAAGAATTAAGAGGGGTTCCCAAATTTTTCATATGACTGTATATATTGTACATCATTTTGAAATCAATTATAGAAAACCGATGTAGCGCTATAGTAAAATGAGTGCACAGGTCTCTTTCTATAGGCTCCATTCCCAATACTGTGCTCCGGATGAGACCTTCAATCTTAGGGAGTAAGCCCTCGCAAACGGTGTGGAGGCAGGGTGTAGTGTAACTGTAACTATATGCAGGGTGCAAGAATTGGGTGCCAGTGGTTCTTATAACTTAACCAATGGACATATTTATTGAACAATTACTATCCTCAGTGGAGTGTACATAATAGCAAAACAGGATCATATAGAACAGTGGATAGGCATATACTCACAGCACCTTTGGTCAGTATTAATCCCCACAGGGAAGGGAACATACACAGCAGCAATGAAGGTACACCCAGCTTTCAGCCTTTTCCCTAAGTGGAACCCAGGGGAATTCTACATTGAATTTCAATGTTACAGAGCCATTGTAACATTGAAATTCAAGTAGAAAAATAGGGACACTGAATCCACTATTTTGTGATTCTGCCATAAAAAAGAACTGTGTGCTGCACATGAGGAAGACAAAAATGCAATTTCCTTTACTCTTGATGAAAAACCACATGATTAAACAGATTCAGTTCAGCCATATACTTGAATTGGGTTGAATCCAGTGTCGGACTGGGGCACCAGGGGCCCACCCAAAAACCTTAGATCAGGGGCCCCCTGTCAGTACTATTATTCTTTCTCTCCTCACTCAACCGCTATTCTCCTAGTCTCTTTTCTTTACAAACTAGAATACTATAATCTATTATTCAATCTATTTAGCCTTTTTGTTCTCATAGAAATAAAGAATTACTATGAAATATGCCAAATGTTTAGCAGCATGAGGGCCCACTGACACCTGGGCCCACCGGGAGTTTTCCTGGGATCCCTGTGGGCCAGTCCGACACTGGCTGAATCCTGCTACAAAAGGCCAAATCCTGGAAAAACCAAATTATGGATTCAGTGCAACCCTATACACACTCATCTGTCAAGTTTGATCTTTCTGTCCAAATGACGCTTGCCTATCCTCTAGCTGACTAGTATTATTGTCTCTCCTTGTCACTACAGGTACATGACAAACACAGAAACTCTGTTAAAGAGTGTGGCCCTTCGTCACATGCCACCGAATCTGCAGACTGTGAATCTTCTCAAATGTGGTAAATGGTTCATTAAAAAAAAAAAAAGTATAAATAAATATATTAATATATTATATATAGTTCACCAATCCTGCAATTGGTGGTGCGTTCCTTCCGTTGACCAGCCCGGGTCCCTTAGCAACCGATGTGTATAGGAAACGGATCCACACACACGCTGATTAATGCAGTCATGATGAAGGGTGGGTGTTCCCCCCCGAAACGTTGATGTTTGGTGGCTGAATAAAAGGGGATATTCGCCGAATGCATTAATCAGTGTGTGTGCGGATCTGTTTCTTATACACATCGATAATTATAACAGTGGCATATAAAATGAAGTGGTAATGAAAAACTCCACTTGCTTATGAACTTAAACAGCAAAATGTTGCCACTTGCACTCAACCTGTACCCGCACCCAATCCTAACCTGCATTGGTTGCCCAAATTTCAACTGAAATCCAGCCAACCAGTGGTCAACGTGCGTGTTTCAGGTCAACCCCCACATCATTAGCCACTAGCTTTTGGTATGTCTGCATAGAAAGAATTTGATGAATTATCAAAGCCCAGATAATGTTCTGTAGTTTGAAACTGCCATACCCTTGTATGAAAACCATTTGGAATCAAAGTGATGGGCAAGTCCCAGACTGGCAATCTGTGGGTTTTGGCAAATGCCAGAGGGACTGCTGTAAGATGCCATAGACAGTCACTATTGATTGGGCTGGGAGGGGTGCTGTTTGGGCCTCTGTTTACTTGAAATGCCAGGGCATATTTTGATTCCCAGTCCAGACCTATAATGGGCTACACAATAGGCACAGTAGCTGCTTTTCTAGTAACCTCTGACTTTGTTTGCAGATAGTAACCAGTAACACTCTGAAATGAATTGATTGTATTATTTTTTGTCCTCTGTAGTAAAAGCCGTTTCCCTTTTTCTCCTTCCAGTGAACATGATATGGATATGGAAGTTGGATCTCAACATTTTATCTGTTATCGGACCATCGCACCCCTTTTGGCTTTAGGAGCTGTGAGACTCATTTAAAGGGCATGTAAAGGCAAAAAAATAAAAAGCCCATTTTTACTTTCTTTAATGAAAAAGAAACCTATCTTCAATATACTTTAATAAAAAAATATGTACCGTTTTTATAAGAAACCTGACTGTATGCAGTGAAATTCTCCCTTAATTTACTGCTGTGGATAGGAATTGTCCGATGGTCCCTAACTGCTGAACAAGGAAACAATCATACTTATGAACAGCAGGGGGAGCCCCCACCTTACTTACCAGCCATGCAGAACTAAAGCATCTTTGTTTATGACGATCCCTAAGCAGCCCAGACCACACTGAGCATGTGCACAGTCTTAGTCTTGGAAAGATGTTTAACAAAGTTACAAGATGGTGACCCCCTGTAGCCAACTTTGAAAGCATAAATTATTTGTTTGATTAGGCTTGTGGTGCAGTAAGTTCATGATTATATTTAGTATACAAATTACAGCAATTCTAACCTTATTCTATTTTAGACTTTACATGCCCTTTAATGATACAGAGTGGGTCATCCTTTGACTTATCCTAAAGGGGGCAGCAAAACAGTGGCTTAGACTGACTTGTAAGGCACCACTTGCCATAATAATTCACTGAAGGAAACTGAACCAAAGTGCTGATTTAGCAGTTCCACAGTCCCCAGTACAAATGGGGATTCAGCTGATGATATCATGAACACATTATCAAGGATGTCCTTGGGTCCCCTACCTAATATCACTCAGGGACAGAATGGTCCAATTTAAAATGATTAATCAAACTTATATTACCCCCCTGAGGCTCTAGACTAGACTAGACAGAGCCAATTGTGTGAATTGCGGTATGGGAGAAGCTGGATTCCTCCATTTGATACGGGACTGCCCTAGAGTAGCAGCATACTGTACAGAAGTCATCCGCTACTTCACTACAAAAAATTCCAGAACACTTTTACGGTCTATTTTGTTTTATGCAAAAAAGTTAGTAATAATGAAATGGATGAGCTCCAACCCTAACCCTCCTACACTTCAGCAATGGATCGATCTAATAAATGGTACATTGCCCCTAATCAAACTGACGTACAATGCTAGGGGAACACCAGGGAAATTTGAGAAAATATTGGAACCTTGGTTGGATGCCAACCCTCATGCTGAACTATAGGTTTGCTTTGTTGGTTTATATTTGTCTTTTTTGGTTTATGTTTATAATGCAAAATAAAAACCTTTAAAAAAAAAAAAAAGGATGTCCTTGGGAAAAGGTGTTTAGTGCTAGAAATCACATGAAAGCGTGAATAAAGCTGTGTGTGCTTTGTGCAATGCTAGTGCAAGACGAAGGTATGAGTGTAAGGTAGCATCAAGCTCAGAGACAAAGCTACGCTCCTGGATTTTCATCCTGATTTAAAATATATTGCTGAGGAGGTAAAGTCATCATTAGATATGCCAGCACTTTATAAAAAAGGATGATAACTGTGGTTTATATTGGTGTGAACGGGTTCACTAGTTATATTTGGAGGGTTAGGCCATGCTGGTAATTACACAGTGTGAACTCCTTTTCAGGAATGTGAACAGCAGAGAGGTCATTGGGTACATACAGGGTTGAAACACTTACAGACTTGCATCAGCTACATCAGTTACACCCTCCAGGCACACATGTAAATAAACCAACTGTACTTGTCTGTCAACTGAGGCCTTTTGTTCTCCCCCTACCGTTCTCCCCTCTTCTTCCTCTTGTGCCTTCTACTAATGAGGCAAAAGTTTATAGACTAAGTAGAAGCCAGAGTTGTACTATTAAATATACATATTAATAAAGGGTCAACAGTTTTTTTAAACACAAGTGATGATTGTACATTTTTTGGATTTTGTCAGATGGTTTGTGGTTTACTAAATGAAATTATACAAATGTAGTAATATGAACAGTGTTAAATGGGGTGCCACTACATGTATATGTGATCTATATAGTGAATAAAGTACCCCCTCTTGTATAACATAAGGATATTCTAAATTACTGAGGCGTTCCATGACCATATAAAAGTCCGTTTATAACTCATGACATTACTAAGAGCCATTTATAAGGATATAAATTACAATATATTAATGGCTCTTGTGTATTATATATTATATCACCCTGTATAGCTGATAATCATTAAACAACACACTGAGACTGGCTGCTACTCTCCCTTTTTTTATGCTCTCTTTCAAATCGGGGTGGGCCCACAGGGCCGCCATCAGGGGGAGACAGGGGGGACAAGTGGCCCGGGCATGAAGGGGGGCCCAGAAGTGCTGCAGTTTAGAAAGAGCTGGGCCCCCCTTGCCAGCTGCGGCCAGCTGAACTGCCAAAAATGTGGAAGTGCCGAAAAGCCGAACAGCCGAACTACCGAAGCGGCAAAAAGACCCAAAGTCACGAAAATAGCCAAAGTCCCGAAGCAGCGAAAAGACCCAAAGTCATGAAAACAGCCGAAATTGAAGTCCTAAAATGGCGAAAAGACCCAAAGTCACGAAAGGAGGCAAAGTTGAAATCCTAAAGCCACGAGTTCAATTCTACTGAACACCAATTTGTGTGTTTTGTTTTTTAAATCCACTGGCCACCAATGTATTATTTTAATATTCTATAGACCCCTGCCACCAATGTTTTTTTTAAAAAATATTTTGTGGGGCCCCAATTTTTTTAACTTGTAAGGGGGGACCTGGCACCAATGTTTTTTTTAAAAAAAAATTTTTGGGGCCCCAGTTTTTTTAACTTGTAAGGGGGGCCCTGGCGCCAATGTTTTTTTTTAAAAAATATTCTTTTTTTGGGCCCCAATTTTTTTTTACTTGTAAGGGGGGCCCTGACACCAATGTTTTTTTTTTAAAAAAAAAATTTTGGGCCCCAATTTTTTTTAACTTGTAAGGGGGGCCCTGGCACCAATATTTTTTTTTTAAATATTTTTTTGGGGCCCCAATTCTTTTTACTTGTAAGGGGAGCCCTGGCACCAATGTTTTTTTTTTTTAAAAAAAAGTCTCTGACCATCAATAGCTTTTTATAACTTGTGTGTGTGTGGGGGTTACTTTTTTAGCGCTGATGTCTGTGTGGTCTTTTAACTGTGATGTGGAGTGGGCGGGGTCTGGACGGGGCTTGGGCGCCAGGGTAGGGGGAAATGTTGTTGTACGGGGCCCCGTGATTTCTAATGGTGGCCCTGTGGGCTCATACCTGGGCAGATAAGCTGTTGAAGGGGCCAAGTCTGCAACTTATTGCCAACTTAACCCTTGACACATGACACAGATCTGACACTCAAATTACTGGAGTGCTTTCGATGTAACATATCTGGATTAATCTATGGGGGATGCGCTCTACTTCCAGAGGAAACCACAGGATTAACAGATAAATCTGTGGGAAAAATCATTCAGATATACTAAAAAGCTTGTGGTACTCAGGTATATTGATGATGCAAAGCCAGACTAAGCCTGTGTCATATGTCAGTGTTTTTACAGCCTGTTGCACTCAATATCAATGTGTATCAGCAGTATCACCTGCATGAGACCTATTTTGCTATTTGTTACCTGTATAGCAATGAGCATTTTTCCTCAATGCACTTTAGCTTTGCATATCTCTGCCTTTGTTCCCTCTGTGCTTCATTTTTTATTATTTTATTTTGTTACACCCATCCTCTAACCTTAGTCTAACTCTACCTTCTTTTCTTGTGTTTGGTTCTGTTTCTAGGAGAAATCATTTGCTCTTCTGAATGGGAAGAACCTTCTGTCACCCCTAACCCCCTGCCCCCACTTTAGAGTGCTAGTAGTGGGTAATTGTAAGGCTTGGCAACCCATCCCACTCTCCCCATCTTTAAAAAAAAAATGCTCCTTACCCTCTGTTTATATACGGCTCCTTCTTAATTGTGTGACAATCGCTCTGCTGCTGAATAGTGTTGGGCAGAAACTAGTGAGTAAACAATGTGGGGAGCACATTCAAAATGCATTAGAGGCAGATAGTCCAGCAGTACAGTGGCATCACCACCAGATGGGTCTTGTAGTTTCCACATGCAGAATAACAATGAATGAAAAGGTACAGAGTGCTTTATTTTGCTGTTAGTACATAGAAGACACAAATCTGCATTATAATGGTTCTTGTACAACCGCAATGGTTTAAGAGTAGGGGGGGGTACCTTATTTCCTATTATACACAGGTTTCAGGGAGTCATATGACACATGGTATCACTAAGCACTACTTAAAAGGTTAGGTTTTACGGGTTATTTGTGTCTGTAGTGTATTAAAAGCATATCCTCAGCCTCCACCATCTGTGCTGAAGCTACCACACAGGCCAGTGTGGCCTGAAGCTTCATCCGCACATGCCCTTAAAGGGCCCCTCTTCTCAGAGTGGTTGTGCAAACTACAACCCCTGTTTCCAAAAAAGTTGGGACAACGTGCAAAATATAAATAAAAAGAGAAAAGGGTGATTTGTGAATAATTTAAGCCTAATAATTAATTGTAAAGAGTACAAAGACAACATATCATATCTTAAAACTGAGAAAAGTTATTGTTTTCTGGAAAACCAGTAAACCCCCGATTCTCTAAAGAATCGTTAATGAAAGAATGGTAACAACAGTGAGGCAGCAAAATGCGATGGGTGCTGATTCACTCGGCATCCCCAGGCAGCAACTGGCGACGCTAATTTGTGGGGATGTAGAGTGAATCTGTGCCTATTGCTTGTTATTACCTATCTGCTATTAGAATTCTTAAATTTTGAGTTTATTGGTAGTAAAGTGTTACTGAAAAATTTCTTTATAAACAACATTTTTTGTGAAAATGTTCTCCTGTCCTTGAATGAGTTCTCCCTGGTGAGCTGTACTTAAAATCTTGACTTTAACATCAGATGAACGCTGCACTCTTGAAAATGCAACATAAAGTTGACCATGACCAAACACAGGCTCAGATAGGTAAATGCCGACTTTATCCAATGTTTGTCCTTGTGATTTGTTGATTGTCATGGCAAATGCAGCCTTAATGGGGAATTGTCGTCGTTTAAGTTTAAAAGGTAATTCCTGGTCAGAACTGGTAAGGTCAATTCTGGGAATCAAAACAGTATCACCGCTATGGGATCCTGTAAGCACTTCTGCCTTGATAACATTTTGTCTCATGCTCTTCACAACCAACCGTGTACCGTTACATAAACCTTGCTTAGTGTTAGGGTAGGGGCACACGGCGCGATTTCGCCGCGATTCTGCGCTGGGCGAGTTGTCGCTGCGTTTTTTAAGCCGAAATAGCTTTGCTAACTTTGGCGCTGGCGTCAATGCAAATCGCGGCGAAATCGCTGCGCTAATTCACACGCGGCGATTCTTTTTCTACTGTCGCCCGGAAACGCTCAGCGAGGCAACTTCGGACGACAATAGAAAACGAATCGCCGCGTGTGAATTAGCGCAGCGATTTCGCCGCGATTTGCATTGACGCCAGCGCCAAAGTTAGCAAAGCTATTTCGGCTTAAAAAACGCAGCGACAACTCGCTTAGCGCAGAATCGCGGCGAAATCGCGCCGTGTGCCCCTACCCTTAAGGTTTCTTAACAGCATGACTATTGTTCCTACTTTGAGTATAAGATTGTGTTGTGGTAATCCAGCATTGTTGATAGTGTTTAAATATTCTAATGGGAAGTTAAGTTTCTCACTTTCGTCTTCAGAATCAATACAGTCAGTACTCAGAAAGACACAGCTTTGTCCAGGAAGTAATGCAATCACTTGGTTGTTTATCATGTCAACATCAATATTTTTTGGAGATAATATAGCCCGTTTTGCTAAAAATGGCCACCCACGCAGGTACGCAACCGGTTCCCCTCCTAGAGTGACGCTAGCGCCGCCATTAGACAAACTTGCAAAGGAGTAGCAAGATGGCCGACGCTTATACAGACTTTAGTGGGCGGATGACAAACTCGCAGAGGAGTAGCAAGATGGCCGACGCTTATACAGACTTTAGTGGGCGGATTTGGCAGTGGGCGGATGACAAAGTCGCAGAGGAGTAGCAAGATGGCCGACGCTTATACAGACTTTCGTGCAGGTACGCAACCGGTTCCCCTCCTAGAGTGACGCTAGCGCCGCCATTAGACAAACTTGCAAAGGAGTAGCAAGATGGCCGATGCTTATACAGACTTTAGTGGGCGGATGACAAACTCGCAGAGGAGTAGCAAGATGGCCGACGCTTATACAGACTTTAGTGGGCGGATTTGGCAGTGGGCGGATGACAAAGTCGCAGAGGAGTAGCAAGATGGCCGACGCTTATACAGACTTTCGTGCAGGTACGCAACCGGTTCCCCTAGTGTGACGGTGAGCGCATCTGCCTCCCTAGATCCTAACCTTCCAGCGGTCGCCGCCTGAGTGAGCAGGAAAGAAGAGGCGGCGGGAGGCAGAAGGAGACGGTGAGCGCATCTGCCTCCCTAGATCCTAACCTTCCAGCGCATCTGCCTCCCCGATCCTAACCTGTTCTGATCCTAACCTTCCAGCACATCTGCTAATCGAAGGCCGCATCTATGTCTTTCGGCTGAAGTTGCGCGCGCATCTCATAGATCCTAACCGAAGTTGCGTGCGCATCTGCCTCCCCTCCACTCGGGACATAGATAGGCCTTCGGTTAGTATATAGGATATTTGTTTGGTATCAGGGCCAGGGGCTTGTTTGCCACTGTGTTGAATCTCCTCTTCTTTTAAAAACTCTCTGTAACCATTTGAGAACTGAGAAGACCGATTGCTGTAGGTTTGAAAGTGAAATGTTGTCCCATTCTTGCCTGATAAAGGATTTTGAGGTCTCCTTTGTCATATTTCTACTTCCATAATACACAGGTCTATAAATATGGAGGCTCGTCGGGTTAGGGTCAGGTGCAGGTGGTGAATGCATGGTTTAGGGTCTTGTGTGGTCAGCCTGCACATTGCTACCCCGTACCTTCACAGATGGGTCAGCTACCCATGCCATGTGCACTAATGCACCCCCATAACATTATGGATGTGCCAGCTCCTCATGCCATGTGCACTAATGCACCCCTATACCATCACAGATGTGCCAGCTCCCCATGCCATGTTCATTAATGCACCTCTATACCATCACGGATGTGCCCGCTTCCTGTGACATGTGCACTAATGCACCCCCATACCATTACTATTGCCGGCTTTTGTACTGTGCTCTGATGATAAGCCAGATGATGCTTCTACTCTTGCTTGGAGGACTTTTCCTCCATTATTTCCAAAAACAATTAAAGTTTTTATTTGTCAAACCACAGGACAGTTTGCCTCAGTTTATCTTTGTACTTCATAATTTTATATTACAAAATATTGAGGTCATTGTTATTGTACAAATCAATGCTTGAGGTGTGCAGACAATAAACTTCAGCCTTCTAATACTAGAATACCATGCGCACCAACCTGTGGAACAGAAATCACAGGAGAGGTGCCTTTTTGCCCATGGGTGGGATGCTAGAAATGGAGGGCTACAGTTTGGCTGTTCTGCTTACTCAAGACAAACAGAATAGTTCACTTTAATACTAGCATGGTAGTGGGTAGTGGGTGGAAAGCATTCTCAGAAATTTTGGAGATCTTCCCTTTATTAGGATGTCATCCAAGTGCACAATGGTGTCTATTTGCTGGAACCTTTAGATGCCATCACTGTTCTTGGCAAGGTTGCCAATCCATAATTAGTGTTCTATATAGAACATATTGCCTTAAAGGAAAACTATACCCCCAAAATGAATACTTAAGCAACAGATAGTTTATATCAAATTGAATGACATATTAAAGAATCTTACCAAACTGGAATATATATTTACATAAATATTGCCCTTTTACATCTCTTGCCTTGAACCACCATTTCGTGACTCTATCTGTGCTGCCTCAGAGATCACCTGACCAGAAATACTACAACACTAACTGTAACAGGAAGAAGTGAGGAAGCAAAAGGCAGAACTCTGTCTGTTAATTGGCTCATGTGACCTTACATGTGGTTTGTATATGTGCACAGTGAATCTTACGATCTCAGGGGGCGGCCCTTATTTTTTAAAATGGCAATTTTCTATTTATGATTACCCAATGGCACATACTACTAAAAAAGTATATTATTATGATAATGGTTCATTTACATGAAGCAGGGTTTTACACATGAGCTGTTTTACTCAGTATCTTTTAATAGAGACCTACAGGGGTATAGTTTTCCTTTAAAAGACAAATTCTAATAACGTTTTGGTAAATGGGAGTACTGCTACATTTAGACAGGCATCCTGCTGTCTACTTTGACTATCCTTATCCCGAGAAGGATTTAAAGGGAAAGGGCTCCTGTAGAATAGGTGAATAAAAGGCTTCAAAAACTGATTTTTTTTTTTTAATATATTTACCTTGAAAAGAAACCAAGATGGTGCCTGTGAGCACAGTCCAACTATTCCCCTACCCCCATAGGCTCACGGTGTAATACAACCTTTCCCTCACCTAATTCTATTGTGAAGTTATTGATTCTGGCACAGAATCCACTATTTTGGATTCGGCCGAACCCTAAAATCCTTCATGAAAGATCCATCTGAATACCGAACCAAATCCAAATCCTAATTTGCACATGCAAATTAGGGGTGGGAAGGGGAAAACATTTTTTACTTCCTTGTTTTGTGACAAAAAGTCTCCCTCCCCGCCCCTAATTTGCATATGCAAATTCGGATTTGGTTCGGCCGGTCAGAAGGATTCAGCCGAATCCTGCTGAAAAAGTCCGAATCCTGGCAAATCCTACATAGTAACATAGTAAGTAAGGTTGAAAAAAGACACACGTCCATCAAGTTCAACCTTAGTTGTTTTTTTTTAATCTGCCTGCTCGTTGAACCAAAGGAAGACAAAAAAAAAACAAAATTTTGGCCAGTCTTTCCTCATAGCTAAGATTTTCCATACCTTTTACCAGCTTAGTTGCTCTTCTGTACCCTTTCTAATACAATAATGTCCTGTTTGAGTGATGGAGACCAAAACTGTACGGCAGTACGGCATATTCTAGATGGGGCTTTACAAGTGCTCTATACAGTGGAAGAATGACACCCTCCTTCCATGACTCTATGCCCCTTTTAATACAGCTCAAGACCTTATTTGCCCTTGATGCTGCTGACTGGCATTGTTTGCTACAGCCAAGTTTATCATCTACAAGGACTCCAAGGTCCTTTTCCATAATGGATTTGCCTAGTGCCAGTGGCGTAACTACCGGGGGAGCAGGGGGTGCAATTGGGCCAGGGCCCGCACCCCCGCAGGGCCCCCCGGCAGTCACGCACCAACTGGATTCGGCTGCAGCCGCACGGACGGTGGTGGGGTCCAGGCCCGGCTGCACGGCCGCACCAGGGCCTGCCTCCACCTAGTTCCGTCACTGCCTAGTGCAGTCCCATTAAGGGTATAAGTGGCTTGGATATTTTTACATCCCAGGTGCATGACTTTACATTTATCAACATTGAATCTCATTTGCCACTTAGCTGCCCAGATTGCCAGTTTGTCAAGATCATGTTGCAAGGATGCCACATCCTGGATGGAATTAATTGGGCTGGATAGTTTTATGTCAAATTTGTCTGACATGACCTATCTGTAATAAAATTACCTGGTGTGCGACGTCGTGGACGGCCGCCACGCCGCCGCGCTCCTGGTCCGGCGCCATCTAGATTCTTAAAGGGTGCGCGCGGCGCGCCTCTTAAAGGTACAGGCGCGCTGGCGTGATTGCGCCAGCGCGTATTGACGCTCGTTTTGGCGCCAATTTCAAATGTATATAAAGCCCATTCTGACTCCCAGCCAGTGCCCGTGATAGAACTTGTTTCTAGTGGTTTCCTGAGCCTTGTGCATCTGATCTGAATCTCGTCTGTCTGATTATCCGTGTTTGACCTTGCCTGTATCCTGACTATTCTGAAATCTGTATCCTGACCCTTGCCTGCCTACGACAACTCTTCCTGCTTAACCCCTTGATTGACAACCCGGTTTGACCCTTGCCTGCCTGACGATTCTGATATCCGCCTGCCTCGACTCTGCTTGTCTGACGATTCTCTTGCCTGCTCCATTTGTACCGTGACCTTCGGCCCAAAAGACTCTCTACCTGCCGTGCCCCTCTGCTAGCCAGAACATCTCGCTTTGTACCCCTCGTTAAGTCCAGGTGACACCCAAGTAAGCTGAGGGCTCCTCCCGAAGCCCAACAGTGGTCACACTACTGGTGAAGCCGAGCCGAGACCAGGGTACTTAGCACCTGTTCTGGTATTGGGTGCCGGCCATGACATTATCACGGGCCATGGAGGTCGAAAGTCATGACGATGTTGCTGCTGCTTCTCCTACCGCTTCAGTTTCCCCAACTTCCACCGAAGCGCTTCTTTCCACCTTGTTACAGCGCTTGGAGGACCACGAGCGGAAGCAGAACTTCCTTCTGCAGGGTTATCATGATCTAACCCATCAGCTGGAGACTCCACAAACTCCGCAGCAGCTGCCAGTCCTTGATCCTGCTCCTCCTGTGGGTTCTTCTGCCATGTGGGGCAACACTACTAGGCCCCATGAACCCAAAATCGTATTCCCCGAGAAATTTAGCGGGGACAGAACTAAATTTTTTGTCTTTAAAGAGGCATGTAAATTGTACCTTAGTTTCCATCCTCACTCATTCTCATCTGGTGAGGAGGAGGTAAGGTTTGTAATGACCCTGTTATTGGGTGACCCCCAAATTTGGGCCCTCAGGCTGCCTTCTTCAGACCCTGCTCGTTATTCCCTAGACACCTTCTTTAACAGCATGGCCATTCTTTACGATGACCCGGATCGTGCATCTTCAGCCAATTCCGCGATTCGTAAGTTGCGCCAGGGGAAAAGGGATGCGGAGGTGTATTGCACCGAGTTCCGCCGGTGGGCAGTGGAAACGGGGTGGAATGATTAGGCTCTACGGAGTCAGTTTCGTTTGGGGTTATCTGACTCAGTAAAGGATAGTCTTGTAAATTACCCCCTATCTTCCAACCTGGACGATCTTATGTCTCTGGCCATCCAGGTGGATAGGAGACAAAAGGAGAGAAGGGGTGAGAGGGGTGTTTCTACTTATTCTGGGGTTACTAGTGTGAAGTCTAATATGGTGACCAATGTTAAGTTTTCAGACCTCTCTGTGCCTCTACCTCAGGAGGAACCTATGCAGTTAGGCATTTTTCATCTAACTCCTGAGGAAAAGGTACGCAGGCGCTCCCAAGGTTTATGTATTTATTGTGGGGAGAAGGGTCATTTCTTGAACCTATGTCCTAGGAGGAAAGGGAGGCTCCCTAACCTAAATGGAGAAGGGGAGCTCCATTTGGGCGCAGGAGTTTCCTCTCCCCAATCTGCCTCTAAAGTTTTGTTACCAATTAAACTAACTTGGCCTACGGGCTCTGTTAAACTGTCCGCATTTGTGGACTCTGGGGTGGAGGGTAATTTTCTGGATACTGCTTTTGCAGCTAAATTCTGTATCCCTGTAGTTCCTCTAAGTGCCCTATAATGGCAGTGGATAGAAGACCCTTAGGGTCAGGTGTAATCTCTAAGGAGACGGTAACTCTTTCCATGTGTGTTAATAATTTGCATTGTGAGGAGATAGCTTTTTACCTCATAGAGGGTGCTTCCTCTCCGCTTATTTTGGGGTTACCGTGGCTCCAGAGGCATAACCCTCTGATTGACTGGGTCTCAAGGGAGGTGGTTCAATGGGGTACTATGTGTGGTGGGGTATGTTTTCCCTCTGTAGTTGCAACTACTTCACTTGAAGGGTTACCTGCTGCATATGCAGACTTCGCTGATGTTTTCTCTAAAAAGGCAGCAGAAACCTTACCCCCACACCGGCAGTATGACTGCCCAATAGATCTGGTCCCTGGGTCAACTCTTCCTCGTGGTAGAACCTATCCTCTTTCATTGCCCGAAGCCCAGGCAATGAAAGAGTATATAAAAGAGAACCTAGAAAGGGGTTTCATCAGACCTTCTAGTTCCCCTGCGGGGGCAGGCTTCTTTTTCGTAGGGAAAAAAGATGGTGGTCTTGGCCCATGTATTGATTATAGGGGGCTTAATAAGATTACCATAAAAAATCGCTATCCTCTCCCTCTAATTTCTGAACTTTTTGATCAAGTTAAAAATGCAAAAGTCTTTACCAAGCTTGATCTTAGGGGGGCTTATAACTTGATTCGAATCAGGGAGGGGGATGAGTGGAAAACAGCGTTCAACACCAGGGATGGCCACTACGAGTATTTGGTAATGCCATTCGGTCTTTGTAACGCCCCCGCAGTGTTCCAGGAATTTGTCAATGACATTTTTCGGGACCTGCTGGGGATATTCGTAGTGGTCTATCTTGATGACATTCTTATTTTCTCTTCTAATCTAGTTGAACACAGGAATCATGTTTGTGAGGTTTTACGTATACTGAGAGAAAATAATCTGTATGCAAAATTTGAGAAGTGTACTTTTGAAGTTACCTCTGTTCAATTTTTGGGTTTTAACATTTCTAACAGGGGTCTTGAGATGGATCCAGGGAAGGTGAGAGCAGTCCTGGAATGGACCCAACCCCTTTCTTTACGAGCAACCCAAAGATTCCTCGGTTTTGCAAATTATTACCACCAATTCATCAAGAATTTTTCCCTGGTAGTTGCCCCAATCACCAACTTGACCAAAAAGGGTGCTGACCCTAGTATTTGGCCCCCAGAGGCAGTTTTAGCTTTCAAACGCCTCAAAAAAGAGTTCAGTTCTGCCCCTATTTTGCAGCATCCTGATACTGCTTTACCATTCATTGTGGAGGTAGATGCCTCTGAAGTGGGTGCTGGGGCAGTCCTTTCCCAAAGGTACCCGATTACCAACAAGTTAAATCCCTGCGCGTTTTTCTCTAGGAAGTTTTCGCCTGCAGAGGCAAACTATGATATTGGGAACAGGGAATTGTTGGCTATCAAGTGGGCCTTTGAGGAATGGCGGCATCTACTTGAAGGTGCTAAACATATGGTAACCGTATATACAGACCATAAAAACCTGCTTTACATTGAATCGGCCACACGGCTAAACCCTAGGCAAGCTAGATGGGCATTGTTCTTCACCAGGTTTAATTTTTCTTTAACATATAGGCCTGGATCTAAAAACACCAAAGCTGATGCACTCTCCAGGAGTTTTGAATCTACCTCCTCTGACTCTAGTGAGTGCATCCCCATCATTCCTAGGGAGTTGATTGTTGCCGCATTGGATTCTGACCTCTCCACCTTGTTGTCCCCTGTCCAATCTTCTGCTCCTGCAGAATGTTTGTGCCTGAGGAGTTGAGGGAACAAGTTCTCGAAGAGGTTCATAACTCCAAAATGGCTGGGCATCCTGGCATTTCCAAAACTATTTCTTTGTTAGCCCGTCATGTGTGGTGGCCTTCTTTTAAACAGGATACTAAGGTTTTTGTAAATTCCAATTTGTCAAAGGTCTAAATCCTCTCGTCAATTGTCACAAGGTCTGTTGAATCCGTTACCAATCCCTGAGAAGCCATGGTCCCATCTTTCGATGGATTTCATTGTAGATCTGCCTCCTTCCCAGGGTGAAACTGTAATTTGGGTGGTGGTGGATAGGTTTAGTAAAATGAGCCATTTTGTTCCCCTTCCACACCTCCCTTCTGCCAAAACCTTAGCCGATCTGTTTATCTCTCATATTTTCAGGTTACATGGGTTCCCTGTTAACATTGTATCTGACAGAGGAGTTCAGTTTGTCTCAAAGTTTTGGAGAGCTTTCTGCTCGTTAGTTGGGATTGATTTATCCTTCTCAACTGCTTACCATCCCCAAACCAACGGACAAACGGAAAGAGTGAATCAATCCCTTGAGCAATATCTCAGGTGTTACGTTTCTGATAACCAGTCCTCTTGGGCTGAATTGTTGCCCTGGGCAGAGTTTGCACTACAATAATGCCACTCACTCCTCCTCTGGGGAGTCTCCTTTCTTTATTGTAAATGGGCTACATCTAAAAGCATTTTCTTTTTCTGGTTTAGATTCCTCTGTACCCTCTGCTAATTCTTCTGTCAATCATTTTTCTAAGGTTTGGGCTCAAGTTCATCATTCTCTTTCCGCAGCTTCCTCTGCTCAAAAGAAAGCTGCAGATAGATCTCATAGAGTGGCTCCTCAATACAAAGTGGGAGATTCTGTTTGGCTATCTACCAAAAATATTAAGTTGAAGGTCCCCTCTCTCAAACTGGGGCCCAGGTTTATTGGTCCATACCCAATAACTGAAATAATCAATTCTTCTTCTGTTCGTCTCCAATTACCTGCAGAGTTTAAAATATCTAATTCTTTTCATGTTTCTCTTCTAAAACCAGCCACTCAAGTCCGACATATTCCTGTTCCTCCCCCAGTGTTAGTCGAAGGTCAGCCTGAATTTGAGATCCAGGAGTTCCTCGATTCTCGTCTGGTACGGGGTAAGCTTCAGTACCTTATTAAGTGGAAGGGCTATGGCTCTGAGGAGAACTCCTGGGTCTCAGTCGATGATATCAAGGCGGATCAACTCAGGAAGAAATTCCATCAAAAATTTCCTGGGAAGCCTGGGGGTCCAGTGGCCCCCCCTAGAGGGGGGGGGTAATGTAATAAAATTACCTGGTGTGCGACGGCGTGGCACCCAAGTAAGCTGAGGGCTCCTCCCGAAGCCCAACAGTGGTCACACTACTGGTGAAGCCGAGCCGAGACCAGGGTACTTAGCACCTGTTCTGGTATTGGGTGCCGGCCATGACACTATCCTTTATAAAGCCATGCTGATTGTTGCTCATAATGCCATTTACTAGGACAAAATTTTGAATGTGATCCCTTAACAAGCCTTCAAATAATTTGCCCACCACAGATGTCAATCTTACTGGCCTATAATTGCCAGGCTGAGATCGTAATCCTTTTTTAAATATTGGAATAACATCAGCTTTTCTCCAATCCATAGGCACCATACCAGATGAAAGGTAATCTGAGAAAATCAGAAATAGGGGCTGGTCTAAAACTGAACTAAGCTCTCTTAGAACCCGGGGGTGTATGACATCAGGCCCTGGAGCTTTGTTTACATACATTTTTATTAAAGCTTTATGAATCATATCCTGAGTCAGCCACTGACTAGATTGAGATGAGCCATTAGTGCAGCTATAAAGTGAGCCTGGGAACTCAGACTCCTCTATTGTATACACTGAAGAAAAGAACTGATTTATCACATTTGCCTTTTCTGTATCTGTTACAACCATACTGGTACCATTATTTAATGGAGCAACACTCTCAATCTGCAACTTTTTACTATTAATATATTTAAAAAACTTTTTAGGGTTAGTTTTCACCTCCACCGCAATTAACTCTTCATTTCCTTTCTTAGCCTTCCGGAATTTATTACAGTGTTTATATTCATTAAATGCAGCTTCTTTTCCAACAGATTTGTAGTTTTTAAATGCCTTTCTCATCTTTCCTATTAACTTCTTTACTTCTGTATTAAGCCACATAGGATAATTCTTAGAGCTTCTACATTTACATTAGAACAGTAATGATTTAATATCATTTTAAATGACAACCATTTCTGTTCTGTGTTTTTAGCTGAAAACTTAATGCCCCATTAGGGCAGCCCTCAAGGCACTAAAATTAGCTTTTCCAAAATTCATGGTTTTTGTTGCCCCAGTGTACATTTGTTTTTTGCACCAGATTAAATGATATAACATTATGGTCACTATTACCCAGGGGTTCAATGACTTGCACATTTGCTATAAGTTCTGGGTCATTTGAGATCACTAGATCCAGAATAGCATTTTTTTCTGGTAGGCTCAACAACCTGTGCCATAAAATTGTTGTGCAATAAGTTTATAAACTTGTTCCCATTAACTGATCTGGCAGTACTGTTGCTCCAGTCAATATCTGGGTAATTAAAATCCCCCATAATCATTACTTTACCCAAACTAGCAGCCTTTTCTATTTGCATCAGGAGCTTCGCCTCCTCCTCCTCACTTACATGAGGGGGTCTATAGCATACGCCTACAATTAATTTGCTGGACTCTTTACAATTGGTGAAGAACTCCACCCATAATACTTCTGCCCCCTCATTTTCTAACATAACCTTCTCCTTTATATAAGTTTTTAAATCCTGTCTAAGAAACAGACATACCCCTCCTCTTTTTCTATTGCCTCTGTCCCTCCGAAACAAAGTATAGTCACTGATATTAACTGCACAGTCATGCGACTCATTCAGCCATGTTTCGGCCACACCAATCACATCTGAATCCTGAACCGAATCATGGATTCGGTGCATCCCTTATTCTGGGACTTGAAGTCACTCTACTTTCTATGTCTATGCACCTCCCACTATGGAATGCAGAGAGAGGGACTTTGAGGCACAGAATGACTTTTCAATTTCCAACTACACTGATTTGGGAATGCTTGCCCTGATTTGGGAATGCTTGCCCTTGTCTATAATCCTGGGCTTCTTTAAAGGAACAAAAAATGAAAATGTTTCAGAGAAAGGACAGTATAATGTTCTGTGCCATGCACTGGAACAACACAACTATAGTTTATATAAACAAGCTGCTGTGTAACCATAGGGGCAACCATTCAAAGCACAGGATATACGGTATATAATAGAAAAGCTCTTTAGAATTCCATTGTATTGTAACGCTTTCTTGGCCTATCCCACAAATTAGGGGTTATGGGTGTAGGCCTGTGAAGAGTTTGAGCTCACAAGATGCGTCCGTTCTCTAGGAAGTCTTCCACAAAAATGGCGGCGGTGACGTGACGTCAGGGAACCGCCTAGTCCAAGCGCGCCAAAGGGTATGCGCTTGGCTCCTGCAAAATCTCGCGATGACACTAGTGGCGCCAGCGAAAATTCACAGTGCACAATAACAAAAACGCCAGCGAATATGCGCCTGGCGAAAACAATAGTGGCGCAGGCGAATAATGGGACACCGGAAGAACCTCCAAGCCCGAACCCACGGCCTTACTATGCACGCACCAAAAATAGCAAGTGCGTGCAGGACTGCCCTTTGCCTAATGGGTCCGGCAGCCTGTCAGCAAAATTTAAAGGGACAGAACACAATTTTACAAAAATTGCAAAAACACTATTTTAGCCTGGATTGGGGGCGGGCCCCACGTTGGGCGCCAAAATGTAACGCTTTCTTGGCCTATCCCGCCAATTAGGGGTTAAGGGTGTCCAGCTAGTGTATGAGCATGGGTTACACTATGATACTACACTCAGGGCGGAGCCTTTGCTAAATGGAAGCTTCCCCTTAAGATGGTGTAAAACTACAACCCACAGGCTAATTAGTGTGAAAGATAGAATAATGGACGCCAGGAGGTTCTTTATGCAGTAAAACAGGTGAGATGGTTTATTGAACAGAATATGCAAAGGCAATTGACCACAGGTTTACTCACGCAGGAGCTGTAGTAGGAGTTAGCATATCACAGAGGAGAAAGGATAGCATTGATGATGATGCAGCATGTACAGGTATCACTCCTCATGTCAAACAGTAGGAAGAATATCTCACTCTCAAAGACCAGCGACCAATGTGAAACAGGATCGATCAAGTAGGGGTCAGGCAGTGCTCTGCTAAACTGAATTCCCTATCACTGAGTTCCCTACACTAAAGGCAACCTTAGAAGCCTTTTGGAGGCTACTCCCTGCTATTCTCCTTGTTGGAGCATACAACTGCTCATGCTACTTAAATCTGGCTATCTCTCTCTCCTAGAGAGACTATTACAGAATCTGACCTAATGATAACTAATCCTCGTTCACGGGATTGCCTGGTTCCCGACTTCAGCACCAAAGGTACAGGTCCCTTTGGGGTAAATGGCTTACTGGGGCCTTGGTGATCCCAGGCTCAATGGGAAACACCTAGCAGCACAGACACCAGGAGCCAAAGAGGAAGAGGCCACTCCCTACACAACACTATATAGCAGTGTGGCAGGGGAGTGGTATTGCACCCTTTGGCCTATAGCTATAACTGTTACACAAACAGGTCATAAAGGCTTTTGCCCAATAAACAACAGCTATAGAGAAAGATACAAGAAAGGTAGGGGATTAACTCTATAGGAGCCTAATAGATCCTATAGGTCCCTACAGTATACTAAAGCGCTTATCTGTTATCAGCTGTGTATCCTGAGGCATTTCCTCCTTGTTCAGCTCTGAATGGCTGTCCCATGGCTACACAGCAGCTTTTTTATATAAACTTTAGTAGTTTTTCTGAAGCAAACGCAAAAGTTGCAGATTGATATTTTCTATAGGTCTCTTTGCTATACCATGTTCTTAAAGGGGACCTATATTTTTCAGCAGGTATGTTTGTTGTAATGGCCATAGCAGGTCTACAGGATTCTGCCACTACAGCCGGGTGCCCCCAACCTTTTATACCCCCAAATCAAGTATAAAAAGGGTGGAGCAACATTTGCATGAATAAAGTCCCGGGAATGCCAAAAAAGGGCTCTGCATGGCTATTTGGTAGCCCATGTGGATCGGTAGCCTATAGGAGACTCTGTTTGGCAGTACACCTGGTTATTATGCAACTAAAACTTGCCTCCATCCTGGATTTTAAAAATAAGTCCCTGCTTTGAGGCCACTGGAAGCAACATCCTATGGGTTCGTGAGCAACTACAGTGCAGAACATTGCCTCCATTGAATCATTGAGAGACACTCCCTCCTGTACAGTAGTCCTCAGTGGTAGTGCATTTGAGCTGGAGTGGGACCTCCTAGTTTATATAGGAGGGGAAAAGGTGTAGATCTAAAAGAAGTAGGAGTGATCCCTCCACCCCCTATCCCAATCTGCAGCGTCAAGGGCCACATCACTAGTGCAACGATCGCTATATAAATTTTTGCCGCCCCTGGTAACTGCCCACTCACTGCTGTCTGAGGTAAGACCTTGTATAATGGCAGGAGTAGCCCTGAGTAGAAGTAAAAGTAGAGCAACTGGACTTGGACTTGGAAGAGATGCACAATACTACCTGAACTGGTAATGCCCTGGCATTTCACGTACATAGAGCCCAATCAGCCAACATAAAAGGGGTGGATTAATGTACATGCTACCCTACTCTATACTCTATAGCTTAGGGTCCCATTGAGCTTTTCTTCAATTATTATATATATGGGCTATATCTGCTGGGCTCCGGTCGGGTGCACCTACTGGGTGTAGAAAGCAGGAAAGGAGCCAAACCTAACCTGGCATGAAGGTGCTTGTGTGTCTGAATCTGCACCCGGACCCAGCAGTAGCCTAGAAAAGGGGTTGTGTGGATGTAGCCTAGGGGCCCCATATGTCATTAATCCACAACAGCCCCCGTTAAGCCCACTAAATAGCGACTCTACAAGACATTGCCTCTAATTCCACTCAAAGGCAACAGAAGGCCATGGCCTAGGAACTGGGCTCTCATGGGTTACACTTTGGCACAATGCAGGTCCTGGATGGGGTGCAGACTGACAAGGTCGGGGGGGGGGAATAGCTCTTGGGGGAGTAGGGAAGAAATTGTATGGCATTTGGATTACGTTTCTTTCACACAACAAGAGGGTTAAACCATTGGTGCTCACTGCCATGTGAAAGATGAAGAAAATTATAGTCTAAAGGCCCCATACACAGAGCGATAAAAGCTGCAGACAGACTGAGTCGGTAGCTTATTTGCCCTCTGACGGCATAGGCGGAGGGTAACTTTTTTGTTTGGAGAGGCTAAATTTGACCATATACTGGCTAACTTAAAGGGAACCAATCACCCTGGATTTCTTTTACCCCACCAGAGGGGTGGGGTAATAGAGCTTGCACGCCGGTTGGGATAAACAGTAGGTTTTTTTTTTCAAAATATATTGTGTACTGAAGACAGTGGGTCCTGGCACATTATACCAAGTGGGAGACAGTGGGTCCTGGCACATTATACTCAGTGGGAGACAATGGGTCCTGGCATGTTATACACAGTGGGAGACAGTGGGTCCTGGCATGTTATACACAATGAGAGACAGTGGGTCCTGGCACATTATACTCAATGGGAGACAGTGGGTCATGGCACATTATACTCAGTGGGAGACAGTGGGTCATGGCACATTATACTCAGTGGGAGACAGTGGGTCCTGGCATGTTATACACAGTGGGAGAAAGTGGGTCCTGACACGTTATACACAATGAGAGACAGTGGGTCCTGGCACATTATACCCAGTGGGAGACAGTGGGTCCTGGCACATTATACTCAGTGGGAGACAGTGGGTCCTGGCACATTATACTCAGTGGGAGACAGTGGGTCCTGGCACATTATACTCAGTGAGAGACAGTGGGTCCTGGCACATTATACTCAGTGGGAGACAGTGGGTCCTGGCACATTAAACACAGTGGGTCCTGACACATTATACTCAGTGGGAGACAGTGGGTCCTGGCACATTATACTGATACTCAGTGGGAGACAGTGGGTCCTGGCACATTATACTCATTGGGAGACAGTGGGTCCTGGCACATTATACACAGTGCGAGACAGTGGGCCCTGGCATGTTATACACAGTGGGAGACAGTGGGTCCTGGCACGTTATACACAATGAGAGACAGTGGGTCCTGGCACATTATACCCAGTGGGAGACAGTGGGTCCTGGCACGTTATACACAGTGGGAGACAGTGGGTCCTGGCACATTATACTCAGTGGGAGACAGTGGGTCCTGGCACATTATACTCAGTGGGAGACAGTGGGTCTTGGCACATTATACTCAGTGGGAGACAGTGGGTCCTGGCACATTATACTCAGTGAGAGACAGTGGGTCCTGGCACATTATACTCAGTGGGAGACAGTGGGTCCTGGCATGTTATACACAGTGGGAGAAAGTGGGTCCTGGCACGTTATACACAATGAGAGACAGTGGGTCCTGGCACATTATACCCAGTGGGAGACAGTGGGTCCTGGCATGTTATACACAGTGGGAGAAAGTGGGTCCTGGCACGTTATACACAATGAGAGACAGTGGGTCCTGGCACATTATACCCAGTGGGAGACAGTGGGTCCTGGCACATTATACTCAGTGGGAGACAGTGGGTCCTGGCACATTATACTCAGTGGGAGACAGTAGGTCCTGGCACATTATACTCAGTGAGAGACAGTGGGTCTCACACATCATTTGTATGACCAGCACTCAGGAAAGACTTGGGGGATAAGGTCTATCAAGTCATTCCTTACACCAATTGAATTGAATTCTGCCATTGATATGGTTATTGTGCTTATTCTCATTGCTCAGGAGCAAGTGTGGCTTGTCCTTATGTCTGTAAGAAGAAGTTTCAATCATGGAAACCAGGAATCTAATGAGTGGACAGTACTGATGGACCTCTGTATGAAAATGGATCATACTCATCACATCTTTAAATGATCCTTGTCCTGAGCAAGTGCAGTTGTACCTCCCCTGCTGCTGTCCATCAGCTGCCTCTACCCACCTAATGTTTGGCTTCCCACCCTTGCTCAGGGGTGCTACTAATTCAGTGTGACTTGTGACAAATGGAGGACAGGAAAAGCGAGAATGGGCCTAGTGCGTCCCCTCCTGTAGGCAATGGGGATCAGAGGCTGAATGGAAATTACAGACATTAAACAGAGAAATTATAGAAGTCTGCGGAACAAATGGAAACACTTTGCATCCATCGTTCATTTTATGGACAAAAACCCCACATAATCAGTTAAAGGGGAACAGAACCATAAAAAAACAAAATGCTATATAATCTTAGTCTCATGAGGTTAGTATCAGGCATTGTTGGCCTTCTGTATGTGTTGGCCCAGCTCTGGGAGAGGCCATCTGTGGGAGAGAGAGTCAGTTTGGAGCTGAGGTGTAGGAAGGGCTTTCAATGTTTGGGTCATCAAGTGTAATTGTTTAAATTTCATTCAGGAAGTGATTTGCATGGGGGCAGGGGCTGATGTGAAATAGTCAGATGAGCGGGTGAGTCTATGCAAGGTCACTATCTGGGGGGCACATGGCAGGCCTGGACTGACAGTTTAGAGATTTAAGCAAATGTCAGGGAGGCAGAGCTGGACTGGGAGTAAAAAGCACACAGACACTGCCCCCCCCCCATCTCCCCTCTACTTGGAGCTTCTTGTTTGCAGAAAGCAAGGATGGGAAACTCTCGCATCTCACGTCTGCTGACCAATGAAAGGGGCCTGGTATCTTGGTCGTTCCCTCACTCCTCCATAGGAGGAGGAGAGAGGGTCGAATGCATGGCTGCTCAGTGTGTTAAAGGAATTGTTCAGTGTAAAAATAAAAACTGGGTAAATAGCAGAGCCGGGCCAACCCGGCCAGGCGCCCTAGGCAGGCTGGCGCAGCATATCGCCCACAGGCATGCATGCGTGAAAAAAAAATCAAATATGCGCATGCGCGGAAAAAAAAAACAAAAACAAATGTGCGCATGCGCGGGAAAAAAACAAAAAAAACAATGGTGCGCATGCGCGGAAAAACCAAGTACGTGCATGTGTGAAAAAGACGAAAGTGTGCATGAGCAGAAATAAGATGCAAAGGAACAGTGCGCACACACACGCCGGTCATCTGGAAGCAGGGACCGGACTAGGGGGTATAAGAAGCAGAGAAGGTACGTGCCTGGCGCCCCCCCAGCTTTGCGCCCTAGGCACGTGCCTACTCTGCCTACCCCTAGTTCCGGCCCTGGTAAATAGATAGGCCAAACAAAATAAAAAAGGTTTCTAAAATAGTTAGTTAGCCAAATATGTAATGTATAAAGGTTGGAGTGACTGGATGTCTAACATAATAGCCAGAACACTACTTCCTGCTTTTCAGCTCTCTTGGTTTACACTGACTGGTTACCCTGGTTACCAATCAGAGACTTGGGGGGGGGACATGGGTCATATCTGTTGCTTTTGAATCTGAGCTGAATGCTGAGGATCAATTACGAACTCACTGAACAGATTTGTACCATGTGGCCCCCCTTCAATTCACTGACTAGCTCAGAGTTATAAAGCTGAAAAGCAGGAAGTTGGATTCTGGCTATTATATTAGACATCCAGTCACTCCAGCCTTTATACATTAGATTTTTGGTTAACTAACTATATTAGTAACATTCTTTATTTTGCACAGCCTATCTATTTACCCAGTTTTTATTTTCACACTGAACTGTTCCTTTAAAGGAGTAGCAGAGCAGCACAGTGCATTCTATAGTCTCTACCCCTGCCTAGATGGCCACGATAACCATAATCGCGGCTCTGGCGGGCACCAATCTGCCATTTCACCGGTAAATTGAGCGGCCCTTCGGCCATTTGCCTGGATTGACAGATTGCCAGTCCGGGCCTGCAGGGAGGGTGCTGAGAAATGACATAGACATCCACTATTTATTGGAGCTGTTTGGGCCTTTGTGTATCCAATATGCCATGGCCCATTTTAAATCCATCCAGACCTGGTACATTTATAGGCCCCATTGCAGAGGGGGCCCCAAGATGAAAAAAATCAACTTGTATGGCAGTATATGAGTGCAGCGAGTGATGTTTGGGTGGATTATGAATGAAGTTTTGGCATAATTGGAGTGTGCATTAGTTACAGTAGTAAATAGGATGAGTTGCCCTTTTCTAAAATTTTACTTTGTGTACTGAAAGAAAATTCTAAGGACCTTTCCAATGTTTCAGTGGTTTTTAAAGTTGGGTGTCTAATAAAAGAAGACTTAAGGTGGCCATACATGGGCAGATCAAAGCTACTGATATTGGTCCTTTAGACCAATTCAGCATCTTATCTGCCTATGTGCGGAGGCTTCTGACGGGTCCCCTCGATCAATATCAGGCCAAAAATTGGTCAGGTATCAATCTGGCAAGTTTGATTTTTTTCTTCTATCTAGGACCTCATCAGCTAGTTGATGCAGTCCTGTGACCCATCGGCACCCATTCGCATCACTGTAATCCGATTGTTCGACCCTATGGCTAAACGTTCAGATTATATCGCCCTGCCATTATATCATATTCTTGAAGTTTTTTCCTATTAATAACATTCGCATCAAGCATCATTCTTACCGGCCAGGTGGCAACCCTAGCTAGTAGAAGCCAGCCACTAACAGACATGGAACACAACTGACTCCTGCTGCAGAGAGCACAAAAATGGATAAAAATTGCTGTTGAATTGCTGCTTTCAATAACAATTCCAAACCACCGATGGGTGGGTGGGGTTCGTTCCCCTAGAAAGTGTCTATTGGCTAACTTTATTTGCGGCCTGATAACGCGCATGTCGCGCTAATTGAGTCTACATTGTGGCATTGCCCTAACAGGGAGGGAAACAATTGCAATGTCGCACCGATTTACCCAAACCCAATCGCGGTTTATCAGAGTCAAGGTGGGGTATATACACGGCCATGGCGCCTGTGCCAATAGAGCACTGCCGCGATTAGACTGAGATTTGCTTGCGAGTCTACTCAGCTCAATGAGAGTTAAAACAAAAGCGCAATATATGGGAGCCCACTCATCCCCTTCAGCTGTCACCCTGCCCCATGGCTCCACTCCTATTGGCTGCCTATAGTAACAGACTGATTTGCTGCAACTGCGCTGGGTCACGTGACGCCAGAGATTGACTCCCTGCAACTGAGCATAAGGAGTTCTCAGTAGGCGCAGCACGCCGGTGGAAGAGGAATCGGGGATTGTTAGAGCTTTACTCCGCCTGCATTTTCCATCTTTTCCCCTTGTAAACAACTTACTCCGCTCTCCACCTTATATCTATGGTCATCTGTTCCGCTGCCTCTCGGGGCCCCAGGGAATACGTGCAATTCCTTGTGAAGAAGGTAAGAATTCTCTCCTCTCTGTTCCAACCGAATTCTTCTTATATCCCCTTAACCCCAGGGGTTGTTGACCTTTGAATAAACTTTTAGTAATAATGTAGCGAGTGATATTCTGAGACAATTTGCAATTGGTTTTCATTTTTTATTATGTTTGGTTTTTTAATTATTTAGCAACTTTCCAGTATGCAAATTCAGCAGTCGGTTGCTAGGACCCATATTACCCTAGAAACCATGATTGATTTGAATAAGAAACTGGAATATGAATGAGAGGAACTGAATAGAAATTTGAGTAATATAAAGTAGCAATAACCATATATTTGTAGCCTTGCAGTGCATTTTTTTTTTTTTTAAGATGGGGGTCAGTAACCCCATTAAAAATCCGAAGAAGGAAAATAATTAAACTATAAAAAAACATAGGAGATCAATTGAAAAGTGGCTGAGAACTAGCCATTTTATAATCTACTAAAAGTTTTTAACTTAAATGTGAAAAATAAGTCCAATAAAAGTAAATTGTGCTCTAAGCAACTTTCTACTATACATTCATTTTCAGCAGTGGTGAAGTTTTTGCAGTTGAAAGTACAGTATGTCTGTCCCTTATGCACTTGCTGGTTCTGACTCCTGAAACAGATATAGCAAAGTCAACTCTGCTCCCGTGTATATAATAACAAGGTTTGTGCTGATGCCACATAAGAAAGTATATACGGTACTAGTCAAAAAATAATTAGTAAATCAAAAATACAAGTTTTTTTTGAGGTTTTACTCACAGTTCACCCCAGTCCCAAGGTGCAAGTCCAAAACAATGTATCCAAAAAAGATGTGAGGACCTCCAATAATGAAGTAATTATATGAAAAATAGAAAATTTATTTAGGACATGAAGACCTAACGCTCATATAGAGTAAGTGCCCCAATAGGCACGAAACGCGTTAGGTCTTCATGTCCTAAATACATTTTTTATTTTTAATATAATTGCTTCTTTATTATTGGAGGTCCTCACCTCTTTTTTGGAAACATTGTTTTCAACTCTGCTCTAGCCAATATTCCGTTTCCTACACTGTCTCCAATGCTTCTTCAGCGTTTGGAAATCAACTGGTTTGTGCAGTAGTGTTTCAAAAGTCAGAACGAATAGTCAGAAAGAATAGCAATGGGCAGACCCATAACCGAATTTAGTAGAAGCACCATGGAAAGTTACTTAGTTATATTTTATTAAATTAGAATTATTTTTTTTTAATGTCCTTTTAATGCCATACTCTGTAACATATGACTTCTTTAATGGGGCTATGACTATAATACAACCATAACTTTAGATTGGTCACTTCCCCTGAATGATTATTATTAATAATAATAATAAACAAGGCTCTGGCAGGAAGTAACTAAGGCTTGTCTCCCCACAATCTTCTTGAATGCACTTCTTATATATCTAACTCCAATAGCACAACTTGCCTATTTGCTGTTGCCCTAGCCAATCGAGCATTGCTCAGTTATAAGTTGCCATCTAGCTCAATTGCACCTTTTACCCCCTACCTCCATAGTTGCGGTTGTGCTGACCATACACAGCTGGTAAAAGCTGCTGATCTGGTAACTCCAGACCCATGTCAGCAACTTATATGTACAGTGCTGCCTGTCTAGTATCTGGCCAGTTTGCAAATGAAGTTTGGTGTGACCTGAATCTGCATGTTGACATGGTCCTCACCCAACAGGTCCTATATTCTCACTGGATGATCCAGTTGTTAACTGACCATTGGATCTGCCATATTTGGCCACCTGCATGATGGCTCAAAAAGGCAGATCTAACTGGCATCCTATCCATACAAGCTGGTCTCTATATTTTCTGTACTTTTATTGTGACTTTATTTTCTTTTCCTTTTTAGACATTCCCCTTCTCTCCCCTGAAGATGCCTGGAGACTTTTCTGTCTGTGTCTGCCTCAGCCCCCCACCACAGCCCCAGTTCCATTGCTCGGCCTCTGGCTCCCTCCGCCCTTGCTTGGTTCCCACCCGTCGCCCCCCTGACCCACGCAAGAAGAATGTCGTTTTTGCTGATGCCCTCGGACTGGCGCTCACATCTGTGCGACACTTCACACGTGCCTTCTTTGATGAAGAACCGCTGGTACTCGCCCTGGCTTCCCTGCGAGCCCTGCGCCCTCTCTCCAGCCCTACTTATACCCTAGACTTCAGCCCACCCACCCAGCGCTACAGCCGCTACAGAGAAAAGCTTGAACAAAAGATGGTGTGCTTGGAGCAATGTGCTGTGCAGGGGGCATGTGTGGCGGGTACCGTGAGGGTGCGTAACATTGGCTATGAAAAGCGTGTCACTTTGCGTGTAAGCTGTAATGGATGGCGCAATCACTATAATATTCCATGCACTTACCTGCGTGACCCCCGTGGGGGAGGGGACACAGACTCTTTTTCTTTCCGATTGCCCCTTCCAGTTGGTACGGAGCAGGCAGAGTTCTGTATCTGCTACTGGTGTGCAGGGGAGGAGTATTGGGACAACAATGATGGCGAGAATTACTCCTTGCACAAAGAGAGGAAAGGCAAAGGCTACCTATAGGGACCCTACTGGTGAACTCTGTGGGCTTGGCTGCAAAGCTTGCATCTGTTAACACTTCCAGTGCTGGCTCGCTTGAGGTCAGGTGCTTGTAACTCATCCCACTTTAAATGGTTTATCTGGTACATCTGCTGCTGCTGCTGCTACTAACTTGCAGGGTGTTGGGTGCACCATGTGTGCACATAATGTGACTTCTGTGCTTGCAGCCCAGCAGGACAGTTCCAGCATCTCAAAGAAAAGAGCATATTTGTCATGTAGTTGCCACCAGTTGGTTTCATCTGATCGTTTTTGAAAGAAGTGAGGCACCTACTGAGACTGCACATACATACCATTGTGCCTGAATTGCACATGAGTGGGACAAGTACATAATGGGGATGTAGAGATAGTGGCTTGTAACTAAAATATACTTTGGCAAGTCAGGTAAAATCTTTTTTCCAAAATGTAATGATTTCTGGCAGCTGCCAAGTCTGAAGGGACTCTTAGCACTGACCAACTGATGTTCCAGTTGCCCTGCAGGCTAGGTCCACAATGATTTTAGGATGTCTCCTTCTCACCACTTTTAGCTCAACCTTTTTACCAACAAACCAAATAAATATTATTTTTTAAATCGAGGTCTGTGTGCTGTAATTTTTTTTTTTTTTTTTTTTAAATTTATTTTTAAAGCATCACTGGCATAACTAGGTTTAAATATTTTCTGATGCAAATATATATTTTTATTTGTATAGTGCTCCTTGAGGGCAAAGCACTGTACAGCAGAACAACAAATTAGTACAAGTATGGAACCCTTTATCCAGAATGATCTCTCTGTAATCTGGATCTTCATATCTGAAGTCAACTAGAAAATCATGTAAACATTAAACTCAATAGGCTGGTTTTGCTGCCAATAAGAATTATATCATGGTTTGGATCAAGTACAAGCTACTGTTACAGAGAAAAAGTAAATAATTTTTTTTATTTTTTATTATGGAGTCTATTGGCGATGGCCTTTCTGTAAATCGGAGCTATATGGATGAGTTTCTTTTTTTTTTTCTTTTTTTGGGTTTGAAATTTTTATTTGGTTTTCACAATAAACCATAAAAATCAATATGAAACAAATAGTATGCAGAATAAGAAGATTAATACAATGACATATTATACAGAATGTATAATTTACAATGAAGTAATATGTAAAATATAGAAACTAACAAGAACTATCACTAACTAAGCCTGTGGACGCATAGACATTCTTAAAAGAAAAGGAAGAAAGAAAAAGCACATTGTCTTGGGAATGTCAGATAACCCCCCCCCCCCCCCCCCCCCCTGAACATTTTACAATTGAAGAAACAGATATTTGACTTCTGGTATTGGAGTCACAGAACTCAAAGTAAGGAGACCATATACGTCTAAATGATTCTTCGGAGTTATTTCCTTTAGTTTTTACTAATAAAGCTTCCTGCCAACTAAGCTGGTTCATATAAGCCATTGTGTCTGTCAATGAGGGAGACTCATTTTGTAGCCAACAGTTAAATAAAGCCTTTCTGGAGGCAGCCAAAAATAAAATTGTCAATATTTTATTTTCTTGGGACTTAAATTCTGTATTAAAATTTGAAGAGAGCCTAATATCATCTAGAAGCAACAAAGCAAAACCTGGAGATAATTTAATTTTTATTTTCAGATTAATGTTTAGAAAACTGGTAACTTCCTTCCAAAATATACTGATCTTTGGACAAGTCCATAGTTAGTGAAAAAGGGACACATTATACTCGTCACACTTGGGACAGTATGATACAGGACTAGAAAAGATACCTTTAGAACATTTAAAATGTTGTATCCTCCAACTCCCCGCCATAATGAATTTATTGTAATTACAAATAGACTTCACCAAATCTGAATTGGATATTTGACATTGTAGAAACTCAGCCCATTTGTTGGACACTAAGTAATGGGTGTGAGGATGAGTTTCTGAATAACTGATCCCCCCTACCTGTATAAGAAACTGGGTCATTACAATAAATATAAATGAGTATAATACAATACAAATAATTATAAAGTATAGTTACAATACTATATTATGCTTATAGTAAAGGAGACAAAAGGATGGAGGTCACTACCCATAGAGCTTTTGGTCGGCATATTTTTTATGAAGTTGAACTAATGGTGCCATGCAAGGAAGTAACTTGCTTCTCGTAGTTGTATTCCTTTTGTAGCCACCAATGTCCTTAAAAGGAGAAGCCAGGGGTGTTTCGCCAATGAGGCGTGTTGAGGCTGTCGCCTCAGGCGGCAGCACCCCACTAGGTACCGGGGGCAGCAAAAATGCTGCTTCTGGTACTTTAAGAGCAAATTTCTGTTGCTGCCTCAGTCGGCGGAGGGGCCAGGATCGCCCCTGGGAGAAGCCTACCTGGGTAAATGCCTCTAATTTTTTACTCGCCCCTCTGTGCAGACACTCGCCTCGTGTGTTAACATAATTTTCGGCACATGCGCAGTTGGAGTGAATTTCTGGTCCGGACAACTGTGCATGCGCAGTGGTTCGGGACCGGAAATTCACTCCAACTGCGCATGCGCCGAAACTTCCAAAAAAGACTGAATAAAGAAGATGGTGCCTGTCAGAGGCGGGCCAGGCAAGCCGGGCGCCCAAGGCAGCCCAGCTGTCAGCTCGACCCCTCTCTTCCTCCGTCACACGCGCTGGTGCGCAGGAACGGCGCGGGTGCGCATGCGCAGGAACGGTGCGGGTGCGCATGTGCAGGAACGTTTGGGGCGTATTGCATACGCGAAGTTCCAGGTGAGTCCAGTCTAGGGGTAGGCAGAAGAGGTAGCTGCCCAGCGCCCCCTAATCGTTGCGCCCTAGGCAGCTGCCTCTTCTGCCTACCCCTAGTTCCGGCCCTGGTGCCTGTGAAATCCTGTGGCCAGAATCTGCATGGTGGTGCACTGTGATTAAGGTCAGGGGTATTTATGCTGTGCCTGGGAGGGTAGTGGCAAGCAAATTATGTGCCTTTACCTGTTAAGCTTTGCTATTAATGGGGTGGTGCACCTTTGCGTTAACTTTTATGTTATGGAATGGTTCATTCTTAATGTGACCTTAATTTTTTTTTCTTAGTTTTTTTTTGCCTTTTTCTGACTGTTTCCAGATTTAATATTGTTTATATGACCTCCCCATCTAAAACAACCAGGCTACGATTTTATTATTCTTGCAACTTTTATTGCTAATCGTTTTAGTCATATTCCAGTCTCTCATTCAAATCAATGCATTTGGACCCTAGCAACCAGGTTGCTGAATAAGCTAATAAAAAACAAAAACAAAAAAAACTAAAGCCATAAAAGAAAACCAATAGCCAATTGTCTCAAAGCAATGATCTACATATTACCAATAAGGTAATTTTAAAGGTGAATAAACTAGGGATGCACCGAATCCACTATTTTGGATTCGGCCGAACCCCCGAATCCTACCGAACCAAATCCTAGGGGTGGGAAGGGGAAAACATTTTTTAGTTACTTGATATGTGACAAAAAGTCACGCGATTTCCCTCCTCACCCCTAATTTGCATATGCAATTTAGGATTCGGATTGGGTTCGGCCAGACAAGTATTCGGCCGAATCCTGCTGAAAATGGCCGAATCCCGAACCGAATCCTGGATTCAGTGCATCCCTAGAATAAACCTTTTCATTTGCTTTAGACAATGTGGGGGTCATTTATCAACACTGGGCAAATTTGCCCATGGGCAGTATCCCATGGCAACCAATCAGATTGCTGCATTCAATGTTCTACTGGCAGCTGGCTTCAAAAAGCTAATCCCTGATTGGTTGCTATAGGTAACTGCCCATGAGCAAATTTGCCCAGTGTAGATAAATGAGCCCATGTATCTTTTGGATCAACATGGAGAGGGGTTAGCAAGGTCTGGCTAAAGTATGACTTTTCTGTAACACTACGTAATGGTGTAGGGACATATTGTATATACTTGAGTATAAGCCGATCCGAGTATAAGCAGAGGTACCTAATTTTACCAAAAAACCCTGGGAAAACGTATTGACTCGAGTATAAGCCTATGGCGAGAAATGCAGCAGCTTTCAATGCTTTCTTTAACTGGACTACAGCTCCCAGCATCCTCCAGCTACCTTTAAGAATCACATAGTGTGCATTGTTTGTAATTACGGTTGCTATAAAGTTGTGTCTTTTAAAAAATCTGTAACACTCTGAGGAAGTGCCTTAGGGCATGAAACTCGTCAGTGTGATATATGCACTGTACCTTAGCTGACAAATTGTAATGGATTAAATAAAGTACAATATTTTATATTTTGGAAATCGTGTCAGAGAAATCCGTAATATTCTGTATTAAGAAAACACCCCTTGTGGTCATGGCCCCCAGGGTCTGCTTCTGCTAATCTACGACAGTGTGTCAGTGGCATCTTACAGTACTCCTTTTGGCATTTGCCAGAATCCACAAATTGCTAGTCCGGGTGTGGTGTGCCCCATGAAAGTGAGGGTTAGGGTAGTGCCTCACTATGCACCCCAGAACCCCATTTCCAAAACAGTTGGGACACTGTATAGAATGTAAATAAACAGAATTCAGTGATTTGCAAATCGTTTAAACCCTATATTTCATTTAAATTTAAGACCACATGATATATTGAAAGTAAGAAACTTTTTTGTTTTAAATTTGAAGTCAGCAACTTGTTTAAAAAAAGATGGGAGAGAAGTAACCAGTGTCGGACTGGGACACCAGGGGCCCACCCAAAAACTCTTTTCCTTACATACTATACTCTATTTTTCTATATTTAGCCTATTTGTTCTCATAAAAATAGGGAATGGCCATGAAATAGGCCAAATGTTTAGCAGCATGAGGGCCCACTGACATCTGGGCCCACCAGGAGTTTTCCCAGTATCCCGGTGGGCCAGTCCAACACTGGAAGTAACAAAAGACTGCAAAAGTTGTGCAATGTCTAAAAATAAAAACTAGTGGAAAAATTTACCAATTGGCAACAGGTTAGTAACTTGACTGGGTATAAAAAGAGCAGATCCCAGAAAGGCAGCTCAGGCAGGTCTCTCAGAAGTAAAGCTGGTGAGGGACATCCCACTGTATGGGTAAATATCGAATAACTCCTCAATGTAAAAATCCAACAAATCTAGGGATTTCATCATCTATGATAGACAGTCACATGAAACATTCAGAGAATCCAGGGAAATCTCTGTAGGCTGGGGACAAATCCGAAAGCTAATATTGGATGGCCGTGATGTTTGGGCCCTCAGACGCACTGCTTTAAAAACAGGCATGCTTCTGTAGTGGAAATTACTGCATGGGTGCAGGAGTACCATTGTCTGTAAAAGCAGTTAGTCTCTCCATCCACAAAAACTCTACCATGCAATGAAAAACCAGTACCAAAGTCAACAATCTGTGATGATATAGAGGTGCATTAGTGCAAATGGCATAGGGAACTGGCACATCTGGGCCGGCACCATTAATGCTGAATGATATATACAGGTTTTCAAGCAACATATGCTGCCATCCAGAAAATGTCTTTTTCAGGGAAGTTGTGCTTATTTCAGCTAGACAATGCCAAACTGCTTCCAGAATTGCAACTGTAGTTGCTAGGCCTTGGGCTGCTCTGCTTGTCCTTGATCTGCAGGAAGGCTCATATACAGTAACTGTCATAATGACTGGCCCTGGGGGCCCTTTGTGTGTCACTGGGGCCATGTTCATGTCTTCAAACAGTCTAACCAGTTTGAGAACTGAAATGGGCTAATGTAGGTCGTAACCCAGCAGCCTGATGCGCAGATGACTCCATACACAGGGATCTCATAAAGTAAAACCATGGAGTGCAGCAACATATACTCTAATTAGGATACTGCACCCAGTGGCATAACTATACCCAGGTTGCTGGTGGGCTTAGCATGCTCACAGCTGATGGTGCATGTTGGTCCATTCTGAAGATTTTTTAGTTTGGGGGGTCATATATGCACTGACATAATAGCAATATGGGGAGATTTATGCTGCTTATTATCCTTTATTTCTACAGTGCCAGCATACAGTATTTATAAATTGGTGCTTGCCCCGTCAATATGTTTTTGGATGGGGGAAACATGCAGACAAGGGGAGAACATAGAAATTCCTTGCAGAGAGCACCCTGACTGGAACTGAACCTAGGACCCCAGCGCTTTAAGGCAGCAGAGCTAACCATTGCCTTAAATAAAACAACTTTATTTAATTTTTAGGAAAGTGGGTCAACCTCTTCATCATAATGTGGTCTCCTTTGGGATTATGTTGCAGACACTGTAAGGGACAAAATAAAACACAAATTTTTGAGATATGCAGACGTTGCCAGTATAATGAAAAAATGGGATGTCTTTAAAATACTGCTTTATACATATACGTCAGTATATTCCCCTTGTAAGCAAGGAACATGGTCACAAAACAAAACCTTTGTAGTTCGACAGAATTGTTGAGGTGGGAAAGAGAAAATGTACTGTTAAGGCTTTCAAGTTATCTGGGACAGCTGAAAGATTTATCAGATACAAGGAGGTCAATAAATCATGCAAAAAAATATCAGGCAAGTTAAAGTTGAGATGGAAAAGCATAATGCAATAAGGAATAAAATGAATACAAAATTATTTTTATATATGCAAATAGTAAAATAATGAAGCAAGAAGGGGTGAAACCCTTATTATGAGAGGCTGATATAATTTGGCTGATGAGAACAGGGAAAAAGCAGATATTCTGAACTGTTATTTTTTTAAGTTTAAACAACTGAGGAACCAGCTAATAAATGCCAATTCTAATAATGTAACAATTGACGGATGGGTGAAAATCAAAAAAGACGAGAACATGTAAAGATAAACAAAGGTCCAGGACTGGATGGTATTCATCCCAGGGTACTAAACTCCCTTACTAAAGCTTAGCTCTGTGATTGGCAAACCTCTTTACTTAATTTTTAAGGATTCTTTAAGATCTGGAAAGGTGTGAGTTGCTAATGTGCCACCGCTATTCAAAAAGGCATCCAGTTTTAGCCTCAAAACTATTAGTTTGACAGATACTTGAACATGCCAGCTTTGTTTCTTACCATACTAATTTGAATGCTTTTTATGAGGAGGTGAGCAGGAGCCTTGAATTTGGGGTGGCAGTGGTTGTGATTGGAATATGATATTGTATTTGATAAAGTACAACACAGAAGGTTACTTGTCAACTTAAGAAATATTGACCCAAAGGATTGAAGAGACCCTATTGGATAATAGGAGATATAAGATATAGACTTTATAGATCTTTGCTTGTTTACTTTCCTGCTCTATTTGACAGAGCCCAACAAATGTGACAGGCCGATGTCCTGGCACTGGACTTAAACAATTGGGAAGATGCCACAGATGGTCTTTATGATTTCCTAAAATCCACCAGGGACCAACTTATCCAATTTAAATTCACTCACCAGCTATACCTCACGCTGGTTACTCTGAGGAAGTTTGCTAGACCTACAGATGCCCCAAAAGTGATCATAAAGATGCCACATTTTACGATATGTTCTGGGAGTGCCCATTGCTTCTTAAGTTCTGGATGGAGGTAGTGATTCTTAAGTTCTGGATGGAGGTAGCAGACTATCTATAGGAACATTTGGCATTTCCTGGTGGCTGCACACAAAGAGTGTGTTAATTTAAGATAGTAGAAAACATACTCCTCCAGGATAAGACTAGCATAATGGGGTTTACAAGAAAATCATGTAAAAATTAAATAAACCTAATAGGCTAGCTCTGCTTCCAATAAGGATTAATTATATCTTAGTTTGGCTCAAGTAAAAGGTACTGTATTTTGACAAATTTGGGAGTCAGCCTTTCTGTAATTCGGAGCATTCTGGATAATTTGTTTTTTGATTACGGATCCCATACCTATACTATGTATAGATAGGTCGGTGTAGGTACTGTATTTGCATATATATGAACTGGGGGTAATTTGGTAATTTGGAGGGGTTAACATGACTTTGGTCTTTTGTCAACCCAAATGTCCTATGTAACTATGTAATTCCCTTTTAAACTAGTTTATTCAGTTTGCTTGATAAATGTTACCAGTCTGATATGGTGTTTTTTGGAGGGTAATAGGGCCATTAACTGTCGTTCTTTATGTTGTATGTCTAGTGTAAAACAGGTGTATGGTCTGTTATGTGCCATGTAATTTTGTTTAAAGCTGACAATGTAATGATATATGGCTTTCAACTACAAGGAAAGGACCTTTGGTTTACTATAAGTTGGGGCCTCGTGAAAGCAATGTTGTGGTGCCTCAGGCTTTTTTCTAGTTGTACAGTCAGCAGATTGTTTAAATGATTTGTCTCTTAATAACTGTCCCTGGGCACTGGGTCTGCATCAGTAAGATAATTGCCAAATTGAGGTCACACTCCACTAGTATTATGCTGTGTCACTGGCTTGTGATTTGCAAATAGCTGGAGATGGTGAAGATGATATAAAGGAATTCAAAGAGACAAACTGGGCATTTAAAAGCTTATACAACAATTACATTTACATAACTGGTCTGCCAATTGATAGGGCAAGAGGATTCGCCAGAGTACCTAAGGTTGGTTGCCCCTATCCCGCAGCTTGTTGAACTCTTTTAGCATGTTGCTGTCTACAGTATGCTTAAAATGGCAGAAAGCACATCACACGTCATCACCTATAAGATGAGATAATTACTGAGACTGTGAGCTGAGGGTTTAAGAGTTGAGTAGAGGTTGAACTAGGGAAAATAAGGACTAAAACCTGACAAAGGATTGGGCTAGAAACGATAGTGGTGCTATGACAATGAAGTGATCCATGCCTCCATGTTTGTCCCTGTACATCCTCATCTTTCTGATCCTGTGCCATGTACATGAGGCCTTGTGTGTGCCCAGTAGTTATAGTTTGAGTACTCGATAGGGTATGTGGACAAAATCAGTCTGTTAAAAGATGAAAACCGTGTATAACTGGCATTTGACATATGTTTGAATATTGAGAAAACATTTCCTGCTAGTGCTTCTTTATGATTTGAACTAAACACCAATAAGAGAAGAAACCATTATGTAATTGAGGAATGCTATATTCTGGATGATACCAAGAATCTGAAATTCAATCTCCCTGCAACCTATTTTTTTAGCATTCCAAACTGAAGGGATGAAAAGGTCAACTTTTAAAAATCAGGCAACCATTAAATAAGATACAAAATGTACTCCTTTAAATAAAGATGTAAAGATGAAATGGGATATGGTTGTGTCCACACATCAAAAAATTCCATTCAAAAAATCGCCAGTTATTGAAAAGACTTATCTGGAAAAACAATGTATATCACCTCTGCCTGGTCTATATTTAGCAAATTTTCATTGAACACAAATACTTCTAGATCAGAAAAAGCCCTAGCAGAATGACTAGCAGTGGCAGCTAGGAAAGTTAGTCCCCCCACCTATCTCTCTAGTACAGTGATCCCCAACCAGTAGCTCGCGAGCAACATGTTGCTCTCCAACCGCTTGGATGTTGCTCCCAGTGGCCTCAAATCAGGTGATTATTTTTGAATTCCAGGCTTGGAGGCAAGTTTTGGTTGCATAAAAACCAGATGTACTGCCAAACAGAGCCTTAACGTAGGTTGACATTCCACATAGGGGCTACTAAATGGCCAATAACAGAACTTATTTGGCACCCAGGAATATTGTTCATGCTAGTGTTGCTCCCCAACTCCTTTTACTTCTGAATGTTGCTCACGGGTTGTAAAGGTTGGGGATCCCTGCTCTAGTACAACAAAAATTACATTATATTTTTCATTTAGACTGGGTAGAAACTCTGACAAACATAGAAAAGAACACAAAAGCATTCTTTGACACCTAACTAACCTACATAAACACTCTACCACCAACAACTAGACAGCTAACCATACAAACTTTTCAACATACCACATGGTACAAAACAGAATTAATTAGAGGCACAAAACCTGTCCGGGGAGCAGAAAACTTACTTATGAGCCTCCCCAGGAGTCACCACCTCAACAGACTGTTAAAAAGTCACTCGATGCAACAATAAAGATACTAGTAACTACTGCATACTACCTACATTATGCAAACAGCAAAGTTGTTCATATTCCCAGAAAGATAGAGGTATATTTGAAATGTCTTGATGGTCACCTTGATAAGATTTAGATATGCTAATTCTTACTCCTGATTTTTACAATTTGACTTGTATTTAACAATTTTTTATTTAAATTTATTTGTTATATGTTAACTAAATTTGCAAAGTAAAGGTAAATAAAAACATTTTGGGAAAAAAACATGAAATGGAAGTCATAGCTCTTTTGCAAAGATGGGAACAGCTAAGACCACGAAGACCAAGAAGCAAAAATGAGATTGTAAGTGACAATGAGTCAAACCCAAAGTTAAAGACAAGACAAGTATGGGATCAGAACAAAAAACACTCCATAAGGCAGTGGTTCTCAAATTTTAGGACTGGTCCCTTGGTCAGGGCAGCCTGAAGTGCAGTGGTTTCCAAACTTTAGGAATGATACCTTCCTTAGCATGGGCATCCTGAAGGCCAGTCAGATTAAGCACATGGAACAAATATTTATGTCTGTCTTGGCTATTCCTGAATGGTATTTGGGTCACCATTCAAATTTCATTGACATAATAACCTAATTATAAGATAAAGGATGCCCTGTCCAAATTTTGGATGGAAAATGGGGCTCTTGATACCAAAATGTTTGAACATTTCTACATGTCCAATTAAAGCATACGGTACATGATGTGGAATCTGCTTCCTTAGAAATGCCCCGGATGCTAAGTGCCTTATGCATATTTATTTATAGGGCAGGTTATTATGTGCTGTGTTACTAAAATAGCTATTAGTTTAGATGTATGTTTTACAATGTATTTGCTTTTATGCAGATATTGCACCATGGCTATTTTAGCCTATTTTGTAGATGTCCAGGCTGCAGGGTTCAGTCCTGAATTCATTTCAACTGGCTGCAAATTGCCATGAGTTTAACTAGATAAGGAAGAAGCCAGTTGGCAGATGTTCTACTGATTGACTTCATTTGTAATGCAGACTAGAAAAATTTTCAAACAGAACAGCAGCACTTGATACTGATATAGAAATCCCACTTGATTTCTATTTGTTATTCTATTGTTTTAAGGCTTTAACCTGAGAGCACTTCATTGCCACTGACTCAACAGATGGTATTAATGGCAGTATCAACTAATATTAACAAATTCTCTGAACGGTCACATTAATGTTGATTTGAGCTAGGAACATGGGTATTCATTTAATTCCACAGCTGATATGTACTGGGAAATGTGGTTAAAAATAAGTCAGGGCTACATGAAAGAAATGCTGTGGGCCCTCAGGCTTTCTCCAACTGTCTACTTCTCAGAATGTTTATAAAATTTGTGTCAAGATAACTGATCAAGGGTCACTGAGGACAAACTCATCGTACTGAGGAATTTAACTACAGTAGCTTGAAGCCCAAAGAGTTATTTCACGATTGACCAGCCTGATAAAATAAATGATAAAATATGGAATTATATGTAATTAATATTTATATTTAAACAATGGTATTAACATTCGAAAGGGGCTTTCTGTCCTCCTGGCATAATGAGGGTCTTGTTTGATGTGGCAGTTGTAGATATGAATGGCAATTTATCTGGTAGGGGAATGCTGCTTGTTTGTAATGTAGAACTGCTGGTCAATATCCTTTAGCATCTCCAACCAACCACCAAACCTGCTGTAACTCCTTAAGACAGTTGAAGAGATAATGGTAAGGTGACTGAAAGAATAATTAGTGGGGTTGGAGGCATGATCAAAAGGTTAAAGGACCTAATGGAGGGCATGTAACTGGAAATGTAAGTTTATTTTAGAGTACATTTCTTCTTTTTGTAAAGGTGGACACATTGGGTTCATTTAACCGTTTGGTCCTTGGGTGAGTCAGAGCAAGGACCACATCAAGGAGCTCATGTGATTCTCTCCCAACAAGATTTCAAAACCTTCTCAATTGACAACTGGAGGTTTTCTTCCAAATATTGGTCAGGTAGGCCCAGTGTTGGACTGGCTCACCGTAATACCAGGAAAACTCCCAGTGGGCATAGGTGTCGGAGGGCCCTCGTGCTTTTAAGGATTTGGCATTTTTCATGGCCATTCCCTATTTCCTTAAAGGGATACTGTTATGGGAAAATATTTTTTTCAAAACGCATCAGTTAATAGTGCTGCTCCAGCAGAATTTTGAAATCTGACATTGGGCTAGACATATTGTCAGTTTCCCAGCTGCCCCAAGTCATGTGACTTGTACTTTGATAAACTTCAGTCAACCTTTACTGTACTGCAAGTTGGAGTGATACCATCCCCCCCCCCACAACAGAACAATGGGAAGGTAACCAGATAGCAGCTCCTTAACACAAGATAACAGCTCCCTGGTAGATATAAGAACAGCACTCAATAGTAAAAATCCACGTCCCACTGCAACACCTTCAGTTATATTGAGTAGGAGAAACAACAGCCTGTCTGAAAGCAGTTTGATCCTAAAGTGCTGGCTCTTTCTGAAAGCACATGACCAGGCAAAATGAGCTGAGATGGTGCCTACACACCAATATTACAACTAAAAAAATACACTTGTTGGGTTAGGAATTAAATTTTACATGGTAAAATGAATTATTTACATTGAAAACAATAAAAATCATGATAGAATCCCTTTAAGGTTTATTACTGGTAGACTTTTTGTGTGCAAATATGACCCCAGTTTATCTGTTGTGCTGACTCACGCATACTGGATTCTCCTGTAGGGATCTGGCCCATAATTATAACCCTTAAGTATTTCAGATTTTTCCACAGCTGCTGACAGTGGAGGCAGTGCTGATATATGGTTGATATGTGACTCTACTGAGAAAGGCCCTTTGGGTAAATATTTTGCGTTCTATGAAAGACATGCACTAGTGCCTCAGGCTTGCTTTTACTTGTCTAGTCAGTGGAAAAGCCCATATGTTTACTGTAATTATATTAACTGTCATTGCCTGGGGCAATATTCTTTCACTGAGGCCATGTTCATGTCTTTGAAGGATCTAACCAGCTGGAGGACTGTAAATCTATTCATTAATGCACCAGCCCAGCCATACACATGACCATTACCATTTTCTTCCATGGGGCTTAAGTTCTCAGTAGCAATCAGATCAGGACCTTTTCTGGACACAGTTAATGCTAAGGTTATGTTAGTGAGATTAAGGGTGCGGTTCCCAGTGCTACAATCCCATCACTAACTGTCACGGTCTGGTCTCGGCTCGTGCTTCACTTGTAGTGTGACCGCCTTTGGCTTCGGGAGGAGCCCTCAGCTACTTGGATGCCACCAGGACTTAAACGAGAGGTGCAAGGCTAGATGTTCTGGCTAGGCAGAGGGGCACGACTGTTAGCGAGAGTCTTTGGGCAGAAGGTTGTAGTACAAGGCATTAGGCAAAAGAGTAGTCAGATCAGGCCGGGCAGGCAAGGGTCAAACCAGGAAGTCAATCAGAAGGGTTAAGCAGAAGAGGTAGTCGGTATTCAGGCAGGGGTCAGGATCCAGAAGTCAGAATAGTCAAAAGCCAGGCAGGGGTCACAACAGGAATCAAAACAGGTTCAAGAACAGGATAGCAAATGCACAGAAGCACCAAGAACAAACTCCTATCATGGGCAAGGTCCTGTGGCTTTTATAGGCTTTTTATACTTTTCAAATTTGGCGCCAATGCGCGCTTGCATCATCACGCCAGCGCACCTGCGCCTTTAAATAACAAGGAGGCGCGCCCTTAGGAATCAAAGATGGCGCCAGACATGGAGCAGCGCGGCGGCCGTCCCTGCTGCACCACTGGACCACCAGGGTAAGGATTCACTACACTAACCCTCTGAAATAGTGCCAGAGAAGCACACAACTCCCTACATTTCTACACCTGGTGCAGAAAGGATGTTGGGAAACCTTAAAACCAGGGAAAGGTGAAGGGAGACACCGAAACACAATCCTAAATCAGTAAGTCACCAGTGTTATAAGTGGTCCAGGTGCTCTAGCCCAAGACCCTCAGCCAGTGTTAAAATGCAAAAAGGATTAGGCACACTGAAGATTAACAAAACAGGCCATCCAAGAAAAAGTAGTTAAAAAAAGTTTTAAAAACCCCTTTATTAATACCATTTTTACAACAGCCTTACGCGTTTCATGTGTATATAGCACTTAATCTTAAGGTCAAACTTTTAAACCATGCGTTTTTTTAGGATGGGTTGTGTATTGTAGGTTATGGTTAAATACTCTAAATGTAATAAATAAATAAAAATGTAAACCTGTCTTTTCGGGATTAGGCCCATTTGAATGCTTTAGCTGCAGCCCTGTAAGGGTATTTATGCAGCATTGCAGAGAGCCTGGAAGCTTGTCCAAACAAGAAGCCTCATACTGAATGGTAGAAATTGGCAACTGAGTTGTTTGCTGTTCAAAAGCAATGGTCACTCATGCCGGTGTATTGGTGCTCTTGCAAGTATTTGTATGTGCAAGGAGATGGCATGTAATGGTGCAAGACCCTCTTAAAATTACACACACAGCTTTGTGTACACTTGCACTACAAGTCTGCACTTCAGAGATGATTTCTAGTGACTTGTAATATACTAATATTTACTTATGTACTTGTATATGTACTTTATTCCCTGTAAATACAGATCCTTTTGGTCCTGGTCTCGTGGGCCATAATTGGTGTCCCTTGCATTGAAAGGGTTAATCCACTTTCTGAAGCAGTTCAGCAGTCACAAACAGCACTAATCTCATTTTCAAACAGGATGAAACTTTGTTGAGGATTAAAGATCAAGAGTGTAGCAGTTTAGCAGGGAGAATAAAACTAGGCTGACATTGACCTCTGAGGAAGGAACCTGATAACATCCAAGGTCAGGATAGAAATTTGAGGCTCTGGGTAGAATAGTTTAAGGGAATCTGTTGTGCTGTTGTGATTTTTATGATGTAGTTTTTATTTCTAAATTACACTGTTAACACAGCAAATAATTCACTCTACAATATAAAATTTCATTCCTGAACCAGCAAGTGTATTTTTTAGTTGTACTATTGGTGTGTAGGCACCATCTCAGGTCATTTTGCCTGGTCATGTGCTTTCAGAAAGACCCAGCACTTTAGAATGGAACTGCTTTCTGGCAGGCTGTTGTTTCTCCTACCCAATGTAACTGAATTTGTCGCAGTGAGACCTGGATTTTTACTATTGAGTGCTGTTCTGAGGTCTACGAGGCAGCTATCTTGTGTTAGGGAGCTGTTTTCTGGTTACCTTCCTATTGTGCACCTCCTGCCTGTCCGCTATCTCTACCTGGATGTTGCAACGCTACCTTAAATTAAACCTCTCTAAAACGGAAATGGTTCTCTTTCCTCCAACGTTAGTTGGAGGAAAGAGAACCATTTCCGTTTTAGAGAGGTTTACCAGTAACATCCCGGAAGTATCCATCATAGCTAACAATTCCACTATCACCCCCTCTCCCCAAGTGCCTTGGGGTTATCCTAGATTCTGCCCTGTCATTCACTCCTCATATCCAGTCACTTATTAAATCATGTCACTTCCACCTAAGGAACATATCCAAAATACGATCATTTATCACCCAAGATGCTGCCAAAATCCTTATTCACTCTCTCGTCATATCCCGTCTAGACTACTGTAACTCTCTTTTAATTGGCCTTCCCCTCCAGAGACTGTCACCTCTCCAGTTCATAATGAACACTGCTGCGAGGCTCATACACCTCAGCAACCGCACCTCCTTTGCCACGCCATTCTGTCAATCCCTGCACTGGCTTCCGATACCTTTCAGAATCAAATTCAAATTAATGACTCTAACATTCAAAGCACTTCATAACTCTGCCCCACCCTACATCTCTGAACTCATCTCTATATACTCACCCAACCACTTACTACGCTCCTCTACTGACCTGCTACTCAACTCTTCTCTCATTACCTCCTCACATGCTCGCATTCAAGACTTTGCAAAGGCTGCACCCCTCCTCTGGAACTCTCTCCCACGGTCTGTCCGACTTTCTCCCAACCTTTCTGCTTTCAAGAAATCTCTTAAAACGCACTTCTTTCGAGAACCCTACCCTCACTCTGCTCAACTACCAAACGCAACACCACATACAGTACCACATTTCTCACCCACTTAATCACTTAATTCAATCTTGCCCACTCCCACACCTTGTGTATTACACCCTTCCCTTAGGGGTGTATGCTCTTTTGCATAGGGCCTTCCTCACCTTTTGTACCGGTATTGATTGTGATGTATGTAACTCCATATGTTCTATATATATAATTCATGTGATTTAGTTGTATAATCACATTTACAGTGCTATGCAATATGTTGGCGCTATATAAATACATGTTAATAATAATAAAAATGGTTCTGTTGTTGGGGGGGGAAAGGGAGGGGGTGATATCACTCTAACTTGCAGTAAAGAGTGACTGAAGTTTATCAGAGCACAAGTCACACGGCTTGGGGATTTTTACTGCCCAAGCTGGAAATTGAGGATTGCAAAATGCTGTGTGCCATTGCCCTAAATCCATTATCACACTCATCTCTCACTCGCCACTTCTATAACAATATAGCAAAGGAAATAGTTAAACATGGCTGGAATGTGCAAGGACCATTTTTTAAGAAACACAGGTAAGGCAAATCATTTTGAGGGATAGGAAATCCGCTTTAGGTGGCTATGTTTTCTATATACTTGTATTCCCACACCCATAGGGCCCTCTTGAGGCCACAGTGGTTAATTGCACAAGAATAAGGTATACAAGTGTGTATATATAAGAAAATATGCATGCATGTATGTCTACTTACCGTATGTCAAATGTGTTATATGGCTAATGTTATTATTATACCAAATGGACACTTTTAATGCTCGTGAATAAAATGACTTTAAAGGGGTTGTTCACCTTTTAAAGTGTAGTATAATGTAGAGAGTGATATTCTGAGACAATTTTCAATTGATTTTCAGTTTTAATTATTTGTGGTTTTTGAGTTATTTAGCTTTTTATTCAGCAGCTCTTCAGTTTGCAATTTCAGCAGTCTGGTTGCTAGGGCCAAAATTACCCTAGCGACCATACATTGATTTGAACAAGAGACTGAATAGAAAGATGATTAATAAAAAGTAGCATTAACAGTACATTTGTAGCCTTGCAGAGCAATTGTTTTTAGATGGGGTCATTGACCCACTTTTAAAAGCAATAAAGAGTCAGAATAAAAAGGCAAATAATTAAAAAACTTATTAAAAGTATAAAGATGACCCACCCCTTTAAGATCAATTCCTTAAACATTATTATGTATAGCAGTAAATCTAAAAAAAATTCAGAAAATTATTCCCTTGATATAGCTGAATGTTTCTATGATAAAGCCGCTCTTCCTTCCCTTATCTAAGTTGATTTTACAAGCACTTGTTATATCACAGGTATAGCATCCGTTATCAGGAAACCCATTATCCAGAAACCGCCAAATGAGGGGATGGCCATCTCCCATAGACTCCACTGCATCCAAATAATCAAAATTTTTAAAGATCATTACCTTTCTCTGTAATAATAAAACAGTAGCTTGTACTTTATCCAAACTAAGATACAATTAATCCTTATTGGAAGCAAAACCAGCCTATTGGGTTTATTTAATGTTTACAGGATTTTCTAGTAGACTTAATGTATGAAGATGCAAATTAAGGAAAGATCCGATATCTGGAAAACGAATCATTAAATCAGAAACTAAAATGCTTTTGAAAATTCTGATATGTCATCCCTATCCGCAGGACTATAGGCATACCGTACATACAGTGACACCAGAAAACAGATTAGTTAACGTTTAAACAAACTATAAATGAGATGACTCCAATACAAAACAAAATCTGATGACTGGGTTGAAGAGAGAGAGAAAGAGAGAGAGAGAAAGAGAGAGAGAGAGAGATTATATGCCCAAATTTAAACTGGCAATTGCATGATTGATTTCCTTGAGATAAACTAAACAGAGATTGAGCCGACGCTGACTGGTGAGTGGTGAGTCATACAGTAGATTCCTAACAAGCTGCAGACAGGTTGAAGGAAGGTCTGGTTCATGTGCACAGGGACTTTAATCTTTTAATGTGTGGAAGCCTCTTAGCTCATAATAGAGTTTCCTTGTTATGTAACCTGACTTCCCACGTGTCACGCCGACAGTAACAACCATCTCATTTGCACGTTCAGGTTCTCTCTATCCCCCTCCTCCTTTATCCCTTTCTGGCCCAATGTCACACTAATCATTTTTTCTCATCAGCTCTGTAATGCTCCAAACTATCCCTAACTCAGCCTTTTCCAAAATGTCATGCTAGCGAAGCTGTGCAATGATAATCTGCAATTTATAGATAACAATTAAAAGAGTTGTTCACCTTTCAGTTAATGTTTAGTATAATGTAATTGGTTGGTTTGCAATTGGTTTTCATTTTTTATTATTTCTGATTATATCGCTTTTTATTTAGCAGCTCTCCAGTTTGCAATTTCGGCAATCTGGTTGCTCGTGTCCAAATTACCCTAGAAACCATGCATTGCTTGGAATAAGAGACTGGAATATGAATAGGAGAGGCCTGAATAGAATGACAAGTAATAAAAAGTAGCAATAACCATACAAATGTAGCCTTACAGGACAGATGGGGTCAGTGACCCCCATTTGAAAGCTGGAAAGAGTCAGAAGGAGGAGGCAAATAATTCAAAAACTATAAAATATAGAAAATGAAGGCCAATTGAAATGTTGCTTAGCATTGGCTATTCTATAACATACTTAAAGTTAACTGAAAGTTTGACCACCTCTTTAAAACAGGTTGAAAGAGGTTCCAAATGAATAAGCACCCACCCACCCTACCCAACATAGGCACCTGCATGCTCACACTCTGGGGGTTATTTACCCTTTGTTTACAGTGCTTATTTAATCCAGCAGGTATAACAAGATGTTATCTGTATAGACCACCCCCTTCCACATATCTGGAAAACCCTAGAAAATGCATCAGGACCCCCTTTAGGTCTCTTCATCCTGATATTCACAGTGGGTCTCCTTAGTCTGCTGTTATAATCCCCATTGCATCCAGGAGTAACTACAGAGGAAGCAGACCTTGCGGCTGCAGGGGAGCCCAGGAGGTATAGGGGCCCCATGAGGCCCTAATTCATATACAATTTCAATAAATATTGGTTATAGGGAAGAACTTTTGATATGAAGCAAAAACAAAAGTCGTGTAAAGGTGATACCTTTATTGGCTAACTAAGATGATAATCACAGCAAGCTTTCAGAACATTGCAGTTCCTTCTTCAAAGCTGATTACAATGAAGCTATGTTGGCACTGACATATATACAGCAAAAGTTCTTCCCTATAACTTTCTCAACGGGCTAACACGGTGCAAAAATCGTTAATAAATATTGGTAAAACAGTTCAACCTCTAGACATTTTGGGGGTGTGAAATATAATTTGCTGTGGGGCCCAGTAATATCTAGTTGCACCACTGATTGTATCCCTATTTCTTCAGATCAGTAGGTGTTTTTCCAAATGTCTTCCTTCCTGAGACTGTTTTATCTGCCAACCAGCATGCCTGTAAGGCAGGGATCCCCAATCTTTTTAACCTGTGAGCCACATTCAAAAAGTTGGAGAGCAACACAAGCATGCAAAAAGTTCCTGAGGCCACTGGGAGCAACATCCTAGGAGTTGGTGGACAACATGTTACTTATGAGCCACTGGTTGGGATCACTGCTATAGAGCAACACTGCCCGAGTTAAAGTCAAATAAAAGTTGTATACTAATAAGTTACATTGTGCAATGGCTTCATTATAAGCAAACATTTACTTCTAATTATTGGTACAATCTACTTTTAAAGGTGGGACATATGATATTTGCCTTCACCCCAAAAAATAGAAAGGAAGAAACTATAAAAGTTACCTTAATTGCCTCATAAACATTCCCTCATAAACATTACTGGTATCACAAGCTATTGGGCTTTCCCTGGCTGTCCAGGAGAGCAAATCAGAAATTTGGCAGCCAATGTCCATCTTTTGAGAGGGCAGCCCCATTACCCAGAGCCGGGCCACACTGGGCAGGCGCCCTAGGCAACCTGGGTCGACGCGGCGCCGGCTGAGTGTGCGCATGCGCAAGTTGACACCAGCGCGCATGCGCAAGTTGACGCTGGCGCGCATGCGCGTGTGCAGAAGCGTCAATCGCGCACATGCGCAGAAGCAACAATCGAGTGCAGGAAGACGGGGAGTGAGAGGACCGGACATGGGGTAGACGACAGAGCAGGTACGTGCCTGGCGCCCCCCCAGCTTTGTGCCCTAGGCACGTGCCTACTCTGCCTACCCCTAGTTCCGGCCCTGCCATTACCTATTGCTCGGTGGATCTGACAGGGGTTGATAAGATAACTTACCCTATGCAAAGCTGTGATTGGCTAATGGTCCAAATGCCGGCAATTTACTGTACTTCCAGGGAACATGTTATTAAAGGAACAGTAACATCAAAAAATGAAAGTGTTTATAAAAGGAATATATAATGTAGTCTTATACTGCTCTAAAGCCAATTAGATAATGGAGCAAGTCAGCCTTTCTTTCTTTCTATTCATTCATTTTCTTGTTGATCTGAACTTTTGTCTCCTAGCCCCAGAGTTCTGATTAACAGATCCTTGATTCAGAGTCTTCTAAAATCGTCTCCTTTAATAATTGATACTGGTTGGAGAGGATCTATGGGGAGCTCCAATAAATATGTCATTTACTTTCAAAAATTTAAGTCAGGAACCATATATTAATTATCATGGGTGATCAATCACATGGCAATGTATCCCCGGAGGCTATTAACACAATCTTAAGACAACTAATTAATGGCATTACATACAGAATCTTTTTTTGCCATTGTCTACTGATCGACTCCTAATGAGAGATACTGATTTCTGCCTATTGAACATGGTATCTGATTAATGACATCTCCCCTTTCATTGAATGTATTGCCCGCTGCTTAGTGCTAATGTCTTCTAATGGCGACGCTGCATTTCTAATGGAAGATTCTTCCATCTATTGATTGAACGTCTCTTTAGATAATCACCACTGCCCTCCAAATGAAGCATACTGATGTGTGCTATTTGGTGATGTAAATTTTACTGAAGGACAGATTATAAAAAATTAGACTGGGGAATCCAGGGTTGGACTAGGGGGCCCAGGGACCACCGGGGCTGCTGCCTCAGGGCCCCCCTCCGGGCCCTTTGCCCAACCTTCCCCACCGGTGCAATTTTTGCCGCAACCAGAAGATCATTTCTGTAGAGAGAGGTTCTGGGTTGGGTGGGCCCACAAGATCCGGAGCCCACTAGGTTCTTTTCCAGTGTCCCACAGGCCCAGTCTTACCCTGGGGATATCCAGAGGGATTCTTAGCAGTTTGATATTGTCCCCATTTACTAAATCCTTCCTGACCATCATAGTAATGTTCCAGACAGTTGGAAAAGTATTTTTTACGGAGAAGAAAAGTCTATTTAACTTGGGGGTGTGAGAGACCTGTTACACTAGTTATCATTGAGTAAACTCTGATCCAAAATCGTACTGCCACAGGGCAGTCCCACCAAACGTGCAAAAAAGAACCATTCCGAGTACAAGCTCTAAAGCACAACATGGAAGAGGTCGGGTACCATTGGGAAAGTCTTTCAGGCACTAAGTACCATTGGTGCAAGACCTTTTGAGAGGTCTCTTGTATTAATACATTAACCGAGCATTTCACAGTGTCTCTAAATATGCCATTCCAAGTATCATCATCAAAACACTGTTGCAAGACTTTTTCCCATTGTTTTACAAATCTTAATGATTTAGTAGGTGCCATGTGAATCATATTGTCATATAGATAAGATAATGACCCTTTATTAGGTAAACGTTGTAAACATAACCTCTCAGGGTAAGGACACACTGGACAATTTGTCGCCAACGTTTTAAAAAAGTAAATCGCGGCAACAAGACGATTGTCTTTTTTGAACAGATGATTCACAGCGACTATTGGCACAGAGCGATTTGTATCCCATTACTCTCCACCCAAACCGGAAACGGTTTGTGCTTCCCGCTGTAACCTGGCGTCTTTACGTTCTTGCGTTCTTGCATCATTGCGTTCGCATTGTAATTTGAATACAATTGCTGCTACTTATCTGTATGTGTGTGCGTGTCTAGGAGATTTCAGTGCTTTTCTAAGTACATGCTATTTCTGATAAATCGCTCGGAAAAGGGTCTCAGTGCGTTTTGGAGCTACAGGCGATTCACAAACGCGCTGTGGGCACAGGAGCTGGCATCTTTCATTTGTATTTGTTCAGAGACAAAACGAGCGATATGTCGCCGCGATTTGCTTTTTAAAAACGTTGGCGACAAATTGTCCAGTGTGTCCTTACCCTAAAAAGCAGTGGGAAGAGTGATCACAGACCCTTCATGCAATGACTTTATATAGTGTGAGATTTGGCTGTAACGCAGACATTCAGACTGGGGAGCTTTATAGGTGGATTGCAAGTGTGGGAATGACACTAATTTGTTCGTCCGGGTGAATGAATGTATAGTAGTTAAATGAGACTGTTCCCACCAAGAGAAAGCTCGAGCTGACATACCAGGGGGGAAATCCACATAGTTTAATAAACACATTGCAGGCTTATGGGGAGAAACTAGATTATATGGCCCTTTTGCTTGGGACCAAAGTTTCATAGAATGGGCTATTATTGGATTGCTATAAGATTTTACATTGACATTTGTGAGCCAAAGGAGGTTTCTCAGGTTGATTTCCGGCATGGAATCTTGTTCAATCTGAGCCCAGCGTGGTGCATCCCCATTTTGGTGCCAAGAGACTAGATGAGTTTAATCTAGCTCTCTTTCCATTCCAAACAAAACGGTTAAAAGCTTTCTGTAGGGCTTCAGTGAGCCTTTAGGGGGGGAAGTTGGTAGTGTGCGAAACAAGTACAATAGCAGGGGAAGAGCAGTCATTTTTATAGCAGTTACTCGTCCCAGCCAAGAGAGGTTCAGTTTTTCCCAAGATTTTATCATAGCATGTACCCTTTGGACAGTTGACCTGTGCCAGCATTGTGTACTCCGTGGGTATATTCGTACCTAAATATTTTATTGTTTTGGGTTGCCAGTGGAATTCGAAATTTACCTCTAGTAGTTTTTTATAGTGATTAGGAAGATTAATACTAAGGGCCTCAGATTTAGTAGGGTTCACCTCCAGCCCTGAAAAGGTAGCATATGTAGACAACAATTCATAAAGGTATGGCAAAGAGGTCAAAGGCTTGGATAAGGTGAGAACAATGTCATCCGCGTATAGGGCACATTTGTATTCTTTTTGTCCCACCTTTATACCCATTATTTTGTCGTTATTACGAAGGGCTTGTGCCAGCGGTTCTATCGCTATGGCAATTAATAAGGGGGACAATGGGCACCCCTGCCTCGTACCTCTTAGGATAGGGAATTTTGCCGAGCTAAAGCCCAGGTAATTGACTTTTGCCATAGGTGAATCATAAAGGGCCATAATTAATGTGAGAGGTGGTGACCTCTCTAACCAACACAGAGCAGTTCTTCTATATCAGGGAGGCTGAGAGTAAGAGGAGAATTGGTTCTTCAGTTACTGGAACTGACCAGCAGGTGGTACTGTTGTTACAAATTTCATTACATTGGAAGTTAATAAACATGTAAATAGCTCTAAAACGGAAGAAAAGTACCATGAGCAATTTACAGTAAACTTTTAAGGTTTACTCTTCCTTTTATAAACATACGTATTTATGTATGGTAACACACTTTAACACTATATATAAATAGAAAATCCATGGGTTGATCCTCATGTGCTAATCCTAGGTTCTGTTTTTTTTGTCAGTCATAACCAACGCCTGTGCCTCACCCATCTGAAACATCTCTTTCACAGTTGTAGTTAGGTTTAACTTGTCTGCAAACACTTTTGTTATATTGTTATTAGGTCTTTGTATTGCGGTCTGCACGCAATGGGCTCTATGGAGAAGAGTAAGTAAGAGGAATCCAATTGCCAGATGTAAAAGTGAGTCTCACAAGTAAGTCAGCTTTGTGGGGTTCCTAAAGGAGAGTGGTCTTTGTAACATTCTAGAAGTAGTTATAACGCGAGAATATAAGGGTTAAAAGTAAAAGATGGGCATTTAACTACAGATATTAGGATTAGTTGTTTGGACTCTTTCCAGTATTCAAATGGGGGTCACTGAATTTGGTCACTGAATCAGTAAGAAACCCTGGACTGAGTTGAGCTGTCAAAATTGGGACTGTCCCAAAGAAAATGGTGCAGTTTGGAGGTATGTTCATTTAGGCCTCTACTATTCATCTTTTATTCAAACCACTGCTTGGTTGCAATGGTAAATTGGAGCCTAGCAACCACAAAGCTGCTAAAATCCCAAACTGGAGAGCTGCTGAACAAAAAGGCTAAATAATTGAAGGACTACAAATGAAGATCAGTAGCATTTTGTCTCAGAATATCATGTGAAAAGTTAAATTAAAGGTAAGCTACCCCGATGACAGACAAGGGCACTGTGGCAGGGAAGTGCAAATTGCCAGCCGAGCCCGGGATAGTTAGCAATTATTATCCAGTCCTCCTGGCATTTTTAAAGGAGTAGTTCACCTTTAAATTATCTGTTAGTATGATGTAGGGAGTGATATTCTAAGACAATTTGCAACTGATTTTCATTTTTAATTATTTGTGGTTTTTGCGGTATTTCGATTTTTATTCAGCAGCTTTCCAGTTTGCAATTTCTGGTTGGTAGGGTCCAGATTTCCCTAGCAACCATTCATTGATTTGAATAAGAGACTGGAATATGAATAGGAGAGGGGGTGATTATAAAGATGAGTAATACAAAGTAGCAATAACTTTTTTCCAATTAATTTCATTATTTATTTTTTTACTGTTTTTCCAAAATCTAAGTTTAAAGTTGAATGTCCCTGTCTCTGGTGTTTGAGTCTGGCAGCTCAGTAATTCAGGGGCAGACTCTAAACTGTTACAATTTTGCTACATTTATAAATTTCTCAGCAGCATCTCTGGAGTATTAGCAACTATTGTATAAATTCTAACTGCTGCCTGTTATGAAACCCAGAAATTTTGCTCACTAGTGATGTGTGGGTCAGGGTTTTCCTAAACTGCACCTGACCCTAACCCGCCCTGCTCCAGCCCATGCCTGCCGGCACCCTTGCTTCCGGCGTCCTTTTATAGTCCCACGCCGCCCCGTCGATGACGCCACAATGACATCACAAAAGGGGCGGGGCGAGCAGACGCGAGACTATAAAACCGGAACCCGGAAGCTGGCATTTGAAGGCGAGGAACAGTGCAAGGTCGACCCAAACCCGCAGGTAAACCTGTGGGTCCCGTGGGTATCGGGTTGGCCCGCACATCATTACTGATCAGCAGGGACAAAGATAACAATTGATCAACTAAATGTATCCATTTAGAACAGTTTACAGGGTCGGCGACCCCCCCTCCCAGGGCTGCTTCAGAAGGTGAAAAATTACACTTTACACTTCAATATTAGAAAAATGGTCACACATAGGAAATCCATTGGAAAAAGTCGTTATTTCTGGTGATCTATCTGAAACAAACTAGTTGTTTGAAGGTGAACCACCTCTTTAAAGGGTAATATTTTATTGACAGCTGCGATTTTTAAATGAGCTTACAACAGCTATGAATGCTTTAACAAAAAAAAAGAAATTGGATTTCATGTTTAATTTGAAAAGGACTTTTATTATACAGATTTTTGTGTCTGGGTGACAGATCCACTTTAAGGAGAACTAAAACTAAAACCGCTGGATGACAATTTGTTAGGCACTCCCTAGCGATTTTACCTTTAGTTCTCCTTTAGAACTGGCTCATAATCCCCATAAAGATGCGGGGTAAAGTGGCATTTGGGAACGTTATACTGACATTTGGAAACCCTGTTTTAAATAAATGAGGCCTGTGAGACAAAACAAAAAGATTTTCTGTTTGTAGTGCCGCATTTCTGACACAAGGGGTCGCTCATTGGCCGCGCTACTCTCTAGCCTTTCGTCTCTCTCTCTCTGGTGGCTGCTCCTTCCCTCTCTCTCTTTTTCTTCTCTACTCAATCCTCCTCCCGCCAATGATGATGCGTCGCTGACGTCACGTGGAGAGCCGGGAGCGCCAAGGTTGAATGTAGGTGGCGAGAACTGTCACTTGGTAAGAACCGGGGAGAGTTATGTTCCGCTTACCCTCCAGTTCCTGAAGCTAAAAGGGGGCGGAGTTACATGGTGTGCCGCAAAAGGGGCGGAGCAACATCGCACAGCGCTGGAAAAAAGGTAAGTTCTTTGCAATCTTTGCGAATTGGGGGCAGGCCAGGGGCTTTTTTTAAAGGGTATTACAAAATACCGGCTATTGCATTGCTGGTGAATTTGTAATACCGGCCCCGGCCTTGGCAGGTGTTTTACCGGCTAGGCCGGTAAAATACCGGCCGGGTGGCAACTCTACTGATACTCGCAGTGCTGACTTTAGCTTGGGACTTTGTGAGTGGCCTTTGGTTGTACAACTCTTCTGCCTGGTTGAAGCCCTGGGCCAGGGAGTTTTACATTGGAACATGAGCCTATCTCTTTCTACTCTTTCTATTGCTGCCCTCAAGTCCCATCCCTGTGCCTCCAGGCTCTCACTTAAATTATATTGTTCACCTTTAAATTATCTTTGAGTATCAGGTATGCAGTGATATTCTGAGACCATTTGCAATTGGTTCTTATTTTTTTTATTTGTGGTTTTTGAGTTTTTTAACTTTTTATTCAGCAGCTCTCCAGTTTGCAAGTTCCGTGATCTGGTTGCTAAGGTATAAATTACCCTAGCAACAATGTACTGACTTGAATAGGAGAGGCCTGAACAGAAAGATGAGTAATAAAAAAGGAGCAATAACAATAAATGTGTAGCCTTACAGAACATTTGTTTTTTTTTTAGGTGAAGTGACCCCCCCATCTGAAAGCTGATAAGTGTCATAAGATGAAGGCAAATAATTCAAAAACTATAAAAAAAAAAAAAAATGAAGGCCAATTGAAAAGTTGCTTAGAATTAGCCATTCTTTTACATACTAATACTCAACTTAAATACTTCCAAGTTAACTTTTAGTATGTAATAGAATGGCTAATTCTAAGCAATTTTTCAATTGGCCTTCATTTTTTATAGTTTTTGTGCCATCTTTCTGACTCTTTACAGTGCTGAAATAGGGGTCACTGACCCCATCTAAACAACAAATGCTCTGTAAGGCTACACATTTATTTTTATTTCTACGTTTTATTGCTCCTCTCTCTATTCAGGCCTCTCCTATTCATATTCCAGTATTCAAATTGAAGCATTATCGCTAGGGTAACTTGGACCCTAGCAACCAGACTGCTGAAATTGCAAACTGGAGAGCTGCTGAGTAAAAAGCTAACCCTTTAAAGAAGTGTCAAACCAAAACTCACTTTGGGTGGGTTCTTAGTCACCCCCAGTGAACTTATGGCTAACTTGCTACCCTGGGCAGGTACTCTGCTTATTTATGAAAACAAATGAGTCAGAGCACGGGTTCCATTGAGCAGACAAGTAGATGGCGGCTGCACCCAATTCCCCTGAGAGCATCCTTCTGGGACTTAGAAAAAAGTTTAGTAATTTAAAGAGGTGGCTCACCTTTAAGTTAACCATTAGAATGTTATAGAATTGGCCTTCATTTTGTCTTTTTTATAGTTTTTGAATTATTTGCCTTCATCTTATTTGACAAGCTTATAAACAGAGCTTTCCTTAAAAAGGAATAGGATAAATAAAAAAAAAACTAATTTTGTTGGCAATTATAAGTAGTATATGGTGTTGCTTTTACATGGTGCTAAAAATTTATATTATCTTTAAAAATAGCTCCTTTATTGGAGCTCTTCATAGATGTTCTCTGGTCCCTGTCTGTGTTTCAAATGAGGGGTGGGTGTGTCCTAACAGTCCCTGCCAGAAGCACAGTAGGAGGGGGGGAGCCAATCACAGCCCTGCAGTCACACAAGCAAAGACAGGCCCAGTTCCCAATCAGGTCCTGTTAGCTGCTGATTGGTTCCTGTCCTACAGTGCAGTGAGCTGAGAGCCGCCGGCTCCCCTGCACAGCCTGGGAATTCAGGAACCAGGAAGTGGAAGAGAAAAGAGGAATTATTAGGGTTTTTGCAGAAATATTCAATAAATTAGCAACACTACCTTTTAAAGCACAATTCTTCTATATCTTAATGAGTATAACACACTGGTACATTCTTATTTTTACATAAAATGTCTACTTTAACTCATTTCACACTCAATTACTGTTTTAGCCATTTTCGCTACACTGCCATAATCTAGACTGACAGGGGACTAAAGGGAATGTTAACCCAAAAAATGTTTTTTTTTTTGTCTAATAAAATAAATTCAACTTTGTAATAAAAATGAATTGCAAATTGTCTATGTCTATGGTTCATGTTATTTGTACAGGTATGAGACAAGTTATCCAGAAAGCTTGGGACCTGGGGTTTTCCAGATAATGGATCTTTCTGTAATTTGTATCTTCATACCTTAAGTCTACTAAAAAAATCATGTAAACATTAACTAAACCCAATAGGCTGGTTTTGCTTCCAATAAGGATTAATTATATCTTCGTTGGGATCAACTACAAGGTACTGTTTTATAATTACAGAGAAAAAGGAAATTATTTGTAAATATTTGGATCAAATGGAGTTCATGGGACATGGCCTTTTTGTAATTCAAAGCTTTCTGGTTTCCGGCTAACGGATCCTATACCTGCATATGTATTTCTATTGACCGCAGTGTTTTTCCCTTTCTATTCTCTGCCCTGATGTCTCAGACTGTTGGTACAATGTAAGACATGGCAGCGGACTAAAGGGCATGTAAAGGCAAAAAAATAAAATCCCATTTTTACTTTCTTTAATGAAATAGATATATATCTCCAATATACTGTAATAAAAAAATGTGTACAGTTTTTATAAGAAACCTGACTGTATGCAGTGAAATTCTCCCTTCATTTACTGCTGTGGATAGGAATTGTCATATGGTCCCTAACTGCTGAGCAGGGAAACAATCATATGAACAGCAGGGGGAGCCCCCGCCTTACTTCCCAGCCATGCAGAACTCAAGCAGCTTTGTTTATGATGATCCCTAAGCAGCCCAGACCACACTGAGCATGTGCACAGTCTTAGTCTTGCAAAGATGTTTAACAAAGTTACAAGATGGTGACCTCCTGTAGCCAATTTTGAAAGCATAAATAATTTGTTTTATTAATCTTGTGGTGCAGTAAGTTCATGTTTATATTTAGTATACAAAATACAGCATTTTTTAGTAGGGATGCCCCGAATCCACTATTTAAGATTCAGCCGAATCTCCGAATCCTTGGTGAAAGATTCGGCCGAATAAGTGGAAAAAATTCTTCTTTTGTATTGAAAAGTCACGTGCTTCCCCTACCGCCCCTAATTTACATATGCAAATTAGGATTCGGTTCGGGCCAGGCACAAGGATTCGGCCGAATACGAATCCTGCTGAACCGAATCCTGGATTCGGTGCATCCCTAATTTCTAGCCTTATTCTATTTTAGACTTTACATGCCCTTTAACAGACCTTAAGTCTACTAAAAAAATCATGTAAACATTAACTAAACCCAATAGGCTTGTTTTGCTGCCGGCTCTATTAGCCTGCACCACAATAGAAGGAAAGAAATGTGGGGTTTCTTTTGACAGAGGACTTAGAGCAGCATTACTTTTTGGGTTTACTGGTGTATTTTTATATCTGATAAAACTTTCTTAATTTTAGCATTTCCTTCTCCTTTAAGGAGGTTGTAAATAAACTTCTGTATAAAACTTTTCTGATAAAAGCACATCCAAGTCAAATGACTGGCCAGTATGCTCAGGACCTGGGGTATTCCGGATAATGGATCGTTTCTTAATTTAAATCTTCATAGTTTTCTACTAGATTTAAGGTATGAATATCCAAATTACAGGTCCTGAGCATTCTGGATAACAGGTCCCATACCTGTATTCAGCTACCCCTTCATCCAAGACTCCATTTCCCACAAAAGGCAATAGAAGTCTTGGCTGGAGAGGGGCAGGCTCTTTATTTTTAGGACAACAGAGAAAACACAAGTGTATTAGGTGAAAATATTCAAGATTATGGCAGAACATTCACACCAATACAATGGTAGAGTTATTTCACAAACCGGGAAGTTGCTGAAAGTGTGACCGATTCCCCTACTCCAACCTTTTGACCCAGGGACCAGTTTCAAGTAAGACCATTCTTTCAAGGGAAGGGGGGCGTGGTTTGTCATATGATAAAACACAAACTAGTCATAATTTATTACATATATAATGCAAATGTAATGATTACATTTTAGATTATGCATTTAATTTCAATTATTATTACTTTATTTAATGTTTACATGATTTTCTAGTACACTCAAGAAAAGGTGTGTAGTTCCAAATTACGGAAAGATCCCTTATCTGGAAAATCCCAGGTCCCAAGCCTGTATAGAAAAGAATGGGACAGTGGCACTTTCTTTAGTATGTGAAATACCCCCCTTTTGCTGCTTCTTGTAAATTGTTCCATGTGCCGAAGTTTCAGTTTTCTGATCATTATAAGTCTTTGATACCAGTGTTTCGCAACTTGTACTTCCCAGCTGCTTAGACTGGTTACTAGCGCTTAATTTACCCTAGTAACCAGGCATGAACCTAAAAATCAGAATAGATGATGGTTAGGAAAGGTCCCAAATATAAACAGTGGCATCACTCATTCTGGATTTTGATTGCCGGATTTAGGCTGGATTTAAGCAAAAAAGGCAAGTCCAATTGAAAAGTTGCTTAGAGCGTTTATATGCGAATAGTTCATTTAAATTGCTGCACTTTATAAGTATGAACTTCTGTGAAAGCTATGTAAATACAGTGAACCTTTGATTTTAAGTTTTCCTGCAGTTTACATTTTTTATTTGTGGTCCCTGTGAATATATCCTTGAAGAAAAAGTTACTTTAAAGGGATTCTGTCATGATTTTTATGGTGTCGTTTTTATTTCTAAATTACGCTGTTTACACTGCAAATAATTCACTGTACAATATAAAATGTCATTCTTGAACCAGCAAGTGTATTTTTTTAGTTGTAATATTGGTGTGTAGGCACCATCTCAAGTAATTTTGCCTGGTCATGTGCTTTCAGAAAGAGCCAGCATTTTAGGATGGAACTGCTTTCTGGCAGGCTGTTGTTTCTCCTACTCAATGTAACTGAATGTGTCTCAGTGGTACCTGGATTATAGTGCTGTACTTAGATCTACCAGGCAGCTGTTATCTTGTGTCAGGGAGCTGCTATCTGGTTACATTCCCATTGTTCTGTTGTTAGGCTGCTGGGGGTGGGGGGGGGATGATATCACGCCAATTTGCAGTAAAGAGTGACTGACGTTTCAGAGCACAAGTCACATGAATGGGGGCAGCTGGGAAACTGACACAATGTTAAGATTTCATAAGTAAATATAAAAAAATCTGTTTGCTCTATTGCGAAATGGATTACAGTGCAGAATTCAGCTGGAGCAGCATTATTAACTGATGCATTTAAAAAACAAACAAACAAAAAAAATTGTGTTTTTCTGTAACAGTATCCCTTTAATGTAGTTAGAGGTATGACTCCTGCTACACTATTTATATATTAAGTATAAACTTCTGTGAAAGCTATGTAAATATGGTAAGAGACAACTGGACAACACAGGGTATTTTGGGGACGAATGTGTCTTTTTAAAATGCGCCTTTACTTGTTCCCAGTGACACTAGTACAAACAAGTATAAATATTGTGACTCCAGCATGGAATGATCTGTTCCCCTGCTTATGACATGAACTCTGGCGTACATAAGGGTACAACAGGCTTATGCTCTCAATGTTTCCGCTTTCTTTGTATTTCTTCATCTTTCTCCTTTTGACCGTGACTCTTGGCTGCTGCTCCTCAGCTGGCTGTTTGTGTCGGTCTCTTACAGGTTGGCACTAAGAAGGAGGGTGGCACTGCTGCAAGCAGCTTAAGTCCAGCTGGGGGAGGAGCCCTACACTCCCCAAACACTGGTCACGAGGGATGTCTGTATCAAGACTAGGTAAAAAGGCACTGGACTGGAAAGTTCTCACTCGCTGCTGTAACGTCAGATAAAGGCTCGGTGAGTGCACGCTGGCAGTTATAGATAGGGAAACACTGCCTTGGACAGTTTTACAAAAAAAATGGACACCACAGGTAGGCACTTCATGTAGGAATCAGACAGACTTGTGGCAGAAATCGTTAAAGACGCATTGAGGCATCCACACCAAAGCTTTGCAGAAGAAGCATTATCTTTAGGCCACTGATGGGACAGTATTCTCCACAACTGTCAGCAGGAATCCCCTGCTAAGTGTCGCCAAGTTGTCGCTCCTCCTTACTACAGAGTGCAGAAGCTGCAGATAATTGCTGTCCCCAGGTTGTGTAACTGAGAGTGCCTTCCCATTATGTTCTCAAAACTATCCTTCAATAATAAGTGACTACAGCAATGAGGAGTAGAACATTCATTTTTGTTTAGTGTGTAACCCTCCGCTAGCTCCTCCTCTTGTCTGCACTCACAATGAGCTCCCTGCTCCCATTTGATAGTGTTCTATGCCTCCTCCTGAGGCTCTCCCTCACTCTGTGGTTCACACTTCTGCTGGTGTTCATCATCGTGCCTGCTATATTTGGTGTATCGTTTGGAATTCGCAGGCTCTATATGAAGACGCTGCTTCGTATTTTCACGGTGAGTTTGCTTCACGAGACTGTATCTTTGTAGATTTCCAGATAAATTGTAGCGATCTGAACTTTAGGTTGTATGTTTGTTCTCATGCCCGTTTCACCCCTTGTGATGTGTTTCCTGCAGTGGGCGACCTTGCGTATTGAGAGAGGAATAAAGGAGAAAAGCCACACTCTCTATAAACCTCTTAGTAATGGTATGTATATATATGTGTGTGTGTGTACGTGTGGATAGATGATGTGTATAATAGTCACAAATAGTGTAAGCAATAAGTGTATGTGGACTGTATGCATAAGTGTGCTATGCATTTCATTATAGCTTGGAAATGACAGTGGGGCTCATTTATAAACCGTGGGGCTAATTTATAAACCGTGGGGCTCATTTATAAACAGTGGGGCTCATTTATACACAGTGGGGCTTATTTATACACAGTGGGGCTCATTTATACACAGTGGGGCTCATTTATACAAAGCGGGGCTCATTTATAAACAGCGGGGCTCATTTATAAACAGCGGGGCTCATTTATAAACCGTGGGGCTAATTTATAAACCGTGGGGCTAATTTATAAACCGTGGGGCTCATTTATACACAGTGGGGCTCATTTATACACAGTGGGGCTCATTTATACACAGTGGGGCTCATTTATAAACAGTGGGGCTTATTTATAAACAGTGGGGATCATGCTCATTTATAAACAGCGGGTTTTATTTATAAACAGCGGGGCTTATTTATAAACAGCGGGGCTTATTTATAAACAGCGGGCTCATTTATAAACAGCGGGGCTCATTTATAAACCGCGGGGCTCATTTATAAACAGTGGGACAAATTTGCACCTGGGCAGTAGCCCATAGCAACCAATCCGTGATTATCTTTTTTTTCTAGCCAGCTGCAAGTAGAGCACTGAAAGCAATCATCTGATTGGTTGCCATGGGTTACTGCCCATGTGGAAATTTACCCACTGTTTATAAATGAGCCCCAGTATCTTTAAAGGGGTGGCTTACCTTTAAGATAACTTTTATGTTATAGAATGGCCAATTGTAAGCAATCAATTGGTCTACATTAGTTATTTTTTTTTTATAATTTTTGAATTATTTGCCTTATTGGACTCTTTCCAGCAATCTAAAAATCAAATCCTCTGTAAGGCTACGCCTTTATTGTTATTGCTAATTTTTATTACTCATCTTTCTATTCAGTCCCTCTCCTATTCATATTCCAGTCTTTTTTTTTCTTTCAAATTGATGCATTGTTGCTAGGGTAATCTGGACCCTAGCAACCAGATTGCTGAAATAGCAAACTGGAGGGCTGCAGAATAAAAAGCTAAATAACTCAAAAACAACAAATAATAAAAAATGAAAACCAACGGCAAATTGTCTCAGAATATCACGCTTTATGTCATACTAAAACTTAACACAAAGGTGAATAACCCCTTTGATAATATATTTATTGGGTCCGCAAAGTTGTTTTCTTCTTTGTTCTATTTATTTCAACCAGGTATGCCAGCCATAACTTATTCTTTTATTTGTTTTTTATTTTGTTCTGATTTCTGTGCTTACCATCTGCTCTTTTTTTTCTTTTTTTTTTTTTACATCACCTTTTCTACTGTTCGATTTTCTATGAATATTTTCCCACTGCACCCGTTTAATTTCTCTCTTTCATCTTGTTTGTTCCTTGGTTGCATAGTGATCCTCCTATATTTTACCTTTTCACCCCAAGGGATTATTGCTAAGGAGAGCACTTCCCTTGAGGAAGGAATCTGGGAGCTTCGAAGCAATGGGCGCTCTTTGGACAGGCCAGAGTTTGAATTGTCGGACATCTTTTACTTCTGTCGACAGGGCATGGAGAGCATCATGGACGATGAGGTGACGCAACGTTTTTCAGCCGAGGAGCTGGAGACATGGAACCTACTTACTAGGACCAACTACAACTTTCAGCACATCAGTGTCCGGCTCACCGTACTCTGGGGACTGGGCATGCTGGTGCGCTACACCTTTTTACTACCCCTTAGGTAACTGCTACAACAGTTTTTTTAGGTTTTAAATGTTTATTTAAAATAGTTTAAAGGGGACCTGTGACCAGAAAAAATTATTCCAAATTATTTGAATCTTGTTTCCTTCAGTAAAGGGAGGTGGCGGTGTTATTGCATATTTTGTTATTGGAGGGGAGGAAAGAGCAAAATAAAAAAGAGGGAGGGAAGAAGTGGGGAGGGATGTCGTGAGTTGGGGCTGTATTTTACATTCATCCGACAACCAATTTTACCGTTATGTTTCCTTTATAGCATAGGGATTTATTGAAGTTTGTCATTTTTCCTGATAATGATTCACGGTAAAGCAGAGCCTATTTCGTAATCAGGTTCAACATAAAAATCGTAATCAAAAACAAACACAAAATGGTGCCTCCTTTAGGGTAAGGGCACAGCTGGCGATTCGGGGAGATTTCGTCGCCTGGTGACTAATCACCTGTTCTTTGGGGTGACTAATCTCCCCGAACCCCTTCCCTCTGTCTTGCGCCGGCTATAATGAAAAGTCGCCTGCGGCATGGCAATAAAACTTTTCGTTTTATAGAGTCCTCGATATATTTTTCAACTTTTTTAAAAAAATTTTTGTCAGCTTCTTTTTATTTCTCTTTTCGAGTTTCCACTTCGGGAGGCTTCGGGAAAATGAATTGCTCTGAGTGCCATCCCGCTGGTGATTTAGATTCTAGCCGGCGGGGAGGCAGTTCGGGTGCCCAGCGACAAATCACCTCTTCTTTGGGTGACTAAATCTCCCCGAATCTTCTCGTCTGTCTCTGCCCTAAAGAGTGACTGAAGTTTATCAACTTCAGAGCAAAAGTCACATGACTGGGGCAGCTGGGAAACTGACGATATGTCTAGCCTCATGACATTTCAAAATTAAATATAAAAAAAATCTGTTTGCGCTTTTGAAAAATGTATTTTGGTGCAGAATTCTGCTGGAGCAGCACTATTAACGGATGCATTAAAAAACAAAAAAAGAAAAAACATTTTTTCCCACGACATTATCCCTTTAAAGAAGAATTTAACCCTGTAGAAAAAAACCCTGTACCCCCTACCCCACATAGACTCCCTCCCCCCTACTGCCCCCCGGGAAATGCCCCATACTTTATACTTACGTCACAGATTCTGGCATTAGACTTCACGGCATCCATCTTCCGAGTCCTCGGGAGATCAGTATGTCGGCACATGCGCAGTTGGAGCCGGTATGGACAACTGCGCATGCGCCGAAGTGGACGGAAATTACCAAATCGCAGAAGAAGACACGAAGACCCGAGAGATGGCTACCATGAAGTCCGATACCAGAATCTGCGACAAGGGGTAAGTATAAAGTATGGGGCATTTCCCCGGGGGAGGGGGGCAGTTAGACTGGAGGGGGGTCTACGTGGGGTGGGGGTACGGGGTTTTTTTCTACAGGGTTGATTTCTCCTTTAAGTTGATGTTGACAAACCGTTTCCACGCCCTGATTGAGAGAGCCTGCGTGGCTTTCCAGTGAAGCAAAGTTAATATCTTGGCAAACGGCTTTAGGAGTAGTAGTCTGTCATTTGTATTAAGGGGTAGTTCCTCTGTAATCCCTAGCAGACTTAGATTTGGTTTGGCTATGTGCGGGAGGCCCAGGTGAGTGTGTAAGAAGTTCCACATATCTTTCCAGAATACCTGGATCTGGGTACACTGCCAAAACATATAAAAGAATGTGCTTTTTTTTTTTCCGCCTGATTTTAAAGCAGACTTGTAGCACTCATTCCCCCAAATGTAATATTTGGCGTTATCGCAGCACGCATTCGCACTTTTGCGAGTATATTTGCGCTAAGCGGAATGCAAAATTTTTCGCACAGATATATTACATAAGCACAAAACAGTAGCAAACGCAAAAATAAGATGAGTCGCAATGAAAGATGTTTTCACTGGAAAAAAACTAATAACCATATACCTTTACCACATATAAAAAAAATGCTGACATATATCTTTACCACATATAACTTTACCACATTTTTAAATTACATGAAGAATAGTGAAAAAACGTACGCAATGCGAACGGTGGAATTGCTCCACGAATATCTTTCTGCAAAAGTTGTACATACACCTTCTTCTCACAACACTGATAGCAAAGTCACGTGAACACAATTACATTGCGATTAGATTGCGAATAACATTTGCACTGAACAGCGACTACAGACAAGACTCGTTAAAAAACCAAGCGCAATATAAGCAATTTGCGATAAGAAGTTTTATTACATTGATAGCGCAACAGCGCAATAGAGCTCAATTACAAAAGTTCACAAAGTGGAGGGAAACGGCGTAACAGTTGCAAATGTAGCAGAACAGTCGCAAAGCGAATTATTACATACCCACTCTCACGCGCAAACTACTCGCAATTCGATTTGCGAACAGTTTATGCGATTGCGCGTCATATTACATTCCCCCATTGGGCTTTTATGTACTTAGCATAATAAAGCAAAACTAATAATAATAATAATAATAATTAGCAAAATAAATTTAAACTTCTATGTACATAATATTGTGGCTTTCATTTGCTTTCAGCATGTTTCTGTAGAACATAATAAGGGTAATTTTATTAACAGTCTCCGTCTTTCTTTGCTCCTGTTCCTAGAGTTGCTCTCGCTATTACAGGGGTCAGCCTTCTGGTTATCGGTACTACTGTAGTGGGGTTGCTGCCAAATGGAAGGTATGTTAAAGTTAATTATCTCTTGCTATAATCCATAGTTTATTACTGGCATACTTCCCAAATCACACTTGGAGGCACATTTATCAAGGGTCAAAATTCCAATTCATTTTTTTTTTTTAAAAAAAACTCCTATAAACTCCCATGAACTTGAAATTCGACCAAACAAAATTTGTTAATAAAATCTAATTTTTAAAACTCTCGACCGAAAACTCTAAACAAACTTGAATCGAATTTGGTTTGAATTTTTTTTTCTCCAAAAAAAACCTTGAATGTCAGGAAAGCTGCAAATAACTCAAAAGTGATCCCTGGATCTCTTCCATTGACTTAAACAGCATTTCGGCAGGTTTTAGGTGGCGAATAGTCTAATTTGGGTTCTTAAAGTCCCAGAGTATGATAAATTTGACAGTTTTGATCTTATACAAAGCTCGAAAATACGAATTTAGAATTCAAATTTTCAATTTTAACCCTTGATAAATCTGCCCCTTGGTGTGCATCGACCACTTCTAGTTTCTCTACTCCAAACAGTTGCCTCAAAGTAGAAATTGTAGGGAATGTTACTGCATTAACTTGCCCTAGCCCAAACCAAGCAGCTCCAGCCTTCTTCAGGGAAACCTGGGCTGCTCCATCAGACTGCCAGAAGGTGGCGTTCAGTTCATTACTCCAGAGAATACGTTTTAAGTGTAATCTCAGTGACTTTACATCTCTCTCCAGCCGACACCTGGCTTTGCACATGGTTTATGTGTGCCTGCTTGTTCATTTAAAAATGCCTCTGACACACAGTTCATGTGCTTCTGCAATTTTTAACTCCGCAAAAAATGCTCCACTTGAGATCTTAGTAGGGCTGTCCGAAAACATTTGACCATATGTGATGTAGTGTTGTACCATCTTCTTGTAGGTTTAAGGAGTTTCTGAGTAAGCATGTTCATCTGATGTGTTACCGGATCTGTGTGCGTGCTCTTACTGCTATTATAACCTATCATGGAAGGTATGTTACACCAAGGGGCAGATTTATCAAGAGTCGAATAGTAAATTTGAATTTAGGTTTAAAAAGTCACACATTTGAATTTTAATTCCCCTATTTCAATGTAAATTTGAATGTGAGATGTATCACACCTCGACCATGGAAACAGTCCAAATTCGATTATTTGCCACCTAAAACCTGCAGAGTTCATGTACAAGTCAATGGCAGAGGTCAGTTGAGCCATTTGGAGATGTTAATAGCCTTCCTGACATTAGATGTTTTTTTTTCGGGAGGAGTCATTTGATCAAATATTAGACTTTCGACTTTTTTCTTAAAGTGGACCTGTCACCCAGACACAAACATCTGGATAATAAAAGTCCTTTTCAAATTAAACATGAAATCCAATTTGTATTTTTTATTAAAGCATTCATAAATATTGTAAGTTCATTTAAAAATCTCAGCTGTCAATCAAATATTGCCTTAGGCATAGAGGCGCGGCAGACAATTATTTTCACTTTCCATTCAGCACTTACTATATGTCACTGCTCTCCCCACATTCCCCCATTTTGAAATGTGCATTCATTATTTGTTTTTTTTATTACTAAGATATTAAGGAATACATGTTCTATTAATATTAATTAATTTTGTTCCAACTGTTTCTGACCAGTCTGACCACCAAGTAGTCAAGGAAGTTGTCAGGAGAAAGAAATAGGCTGCTCTGATGTTCTTCTGGTTAGGAAAAATATTAGAAACCGTTCTCACATTACAAAAGTGCTTTGAATAGCACCCTCATCATTTTTACTTTCACTAATTTTTAGTGTGGCTTAACTCTCTCTCCTGGATAGACAACCTTTATTGCATGTCATTGTTGCATGTCGTGGTTTTCATGTGTCTCTCTTCCTTAAAGTGAGAATCGGCCCAGGAATGGGGGCATCTGTGTGGCCAATCATACATCTCCAATCGATGTGATCATTCTAGCTAGTGATGGATACTATGCTATGGTGAGCTGTGGCTGAACACTAGTGGGCGGTTCCATCATCACTACCTGTGTTTTGATCAGAACTAATTTTTCCACTTTTGTAGGTCGGCCAGGTTCACGGGGGTTTGATGGGAGTAATCCAAAGAGCCATGGTGAAGTCATGTCCACATGTCTGGTTTGAGCGCTCTGAGGTGAAGGACAGACACCTTGTCGCTAAAAGGTGAGTATGTACAGAGAAACTGGTGATCCAATAATGAATGAAAGGAATGAGTAATTTGTATTTTGAAGAACTGACCATCTTTCTATTGTAGTATAAAAATGCTTATTATTCTTTTATTTTATTCCTTCCATTTATATACCTATAATACACAAAGGCATGAATATCTTGTAAATGATATCCTTATAAATGGTGACTTGTGATGTCATCAGTTATAAACGGTGAGTAGTGATGTCATTTTTGTATTAAATAAAGTACCCCTTTATATAAGGATATTAGAAGTAACCTTGGAGTTCCATGACCATATACAAGCACAAGGCCGAAAACTTTTATATGGTCATGGAATTCCTGGGTGACTTATAACATGATTCACTGAAATTTGTGTATAATAAATAAAATACCCCCAGTTTTAAAATATGAGGATATAAGAAGTTACCTCGGAGTTCCATGACCTGTATAAAAAACTCGTGGTCATGGTCATGAAACTATATTATATATCCTTATATTTTACAAGAGAGGGTACTTTATTCACTATATATTTTACAATAGGGGGTACTTTATTCACTATATCCATTCAGTTCTTAAAATTTTGCAATTGACTAATCCAGTATCTCCATGTTAATGTTAATCCTTAGTCCTTCCTCTCTACAGTGCTGCATCTCGTTCTAGTTTGTGCTCTTCTCCTTATTGGGTTTCATAGTCTCTTGTTGTTTAATTCTTCCTCCCGAATTTCCCACTCTTCTCTCTCTGATCCTCTTAGGCTTACGGATCATGTGCAAGACAAGAGCAAGTTGCCTATTCTTATATTTCCCGAAGGTAAGGCAGGAGCAGTGAATAGGAGACCTTTATTAACCCATGACTTATCGTACAGGTGAAGCCATGACAGGGACGTTAGAATAGCTGAGCTATGAATACACGCGCTACATTTGTTTTCTTTTCTTTTAGGTACTTGCATCAACAATACTTCAGTTATGATGTTCAAAAAAGGCAGTTTTGAAATAGGAGCCACGGTGTATCCAGTAGCTATAAAGGTAAGAGCCGGATTCTGTAGGCAGTAAGATTAGTACAGATATGGGACCTGTTATCCAGAATGTTCCGGACCTGGTGCTTTCCAGATAATGGATCTTTTTGTAATTTGGATCTTCATACCTCAAGTCTACTAGAAAATCATGGAAACAGTAAATAAACCCAATAGGCTGGTTTTGCTTCCAGTAAGGATTAATTATATCTTAGTTGGGATCAAGTACAAGCTACTGTTTTATTATCACAGAGAAATCGGAAATCATTTTTTAAAAAAAAATTTATTTGAATAAAATGTCTATGGGGGACGTCCATTCTGTAATTCTGAGCTTTCTGGATAATAGGTTTCCGAATAACAGATCCCCTACCTGTACTTTGAGTTTAATATAAAGCAATCACTGATGTTTCTCTTCCCAGTATGACCCCCGTTTTGGTGATGCCTTTTGGAACAGCAGTAAAAATGGGATGGTAACTTACCTGCTACGAATGATGACTAGCTGGGCCATAGTATGTAGTGTTTGGTACCTGCCTCCCATGACTCGCCAGGTACGCATACATAAGAAGCAATACATTTGCTTTGTTATTGTATTTCTGTGGGTGATTATTAGCTCTGAAATTCAAAGGGATGTGAGTGCACACTCAAATTGTATATACCGGTAACACTCTACTTGTGCATGGCATGACATCCTTGGGATGTAATTAGGTGAACAGGACAACTGTCTTTGCTTTCACACACTCTGTACAGGAATATATTATACAACTATACAGACAGACATTAAAAGATAAGTAAACCTTTAAAATGAATGAATGTAAAATTGATGAGGGTGCTATTCTAAGCACTTTTGCAATGTATGTTCTTTATTTTTTTAATTCCAAGATAATATTATTATTAGAACAAAAACAAAAGAATCCCAAATTGCACTCTGTAATTATAAATTCATGCAACAAATTTTTATTTAGCCGTTTGGTTTAAGTTACCCTTCACCACTCCATAGTTCAATAATGCAAATTGATTACTTAAAATGCACTGTTTAAATTTATAAATTCATCACTAAAGTTCATAGTTAAGTCAGATATTTTAGTTCATTAAATTCAGAAGTTCATAGTTTAGATCCATTTCTTCCATGAGTGTTTGTTCCAGAATTCATTTCACCAGTTTATAAATAGATAGAAAAGCAATGATCCTTAATTCATCTGTTAAAAACACAAACACGGAAGAGGAGAGAGGAGCTTATTGTAACAAGTTATCCAGGCTTTATGAGATAGGACACGCCAAGTCAAAGAGTTATAGCATTGGCCTTTTATACAGCCTGCAGCTCTGTGTTAATCCCTGTGAGCCGCACTGATTTCACAGATCCGGTGTAACTGGTTACATTGTTTCTAACGTAAGGCAATGAAACAAAACAGTTTCCAGTCTCAGAAAGATCAGAAGCACTTATTCACACGTGTTACAAAGTAAGGTAACAATTCTGCTGTAGGCAGTGTTAGAGGCAACATCAAAGGTTTAAATGCGCTGCATGCGCTTTTCTTTTGAGTTATCCACAACCATTTGTAAGTACTGGTATAACATAGATTTATACTCATCTGCCTCTAGTGCTCTGGTCAGTCCCCCGGATTTCTGACATCAAGATAGATGTAGTTTTCAAAGAGCGTGTTAGAAGCACGTTCCTCTTTGTCGTATCTCAAAGATATAATAGCCTTTTTTTTCTTCCTTTCTTTTCTGCCAAATCCCATGTGACAGACGATACTCTCCACTCTCCAAACGTGTTAAGCAGCCTACATATGTTTCGCCATTATTTGGCTTCCTCAGGGCATGCTGACATCATCAGAGTGCGCCTTTTTATGGGCTATGGGTGTATTTTGCATATCTTAATTAAGTGTCCAACAAAGATGATAACAATTTCACAAAAATTTCGATGGACTAGGAGATGAATATCTGGCACGTACAAAAATAAAATCACACAACTTCTAGTATAGTATATCTTATAAAAATGGAAATGTGGCACTCTCTCTTCAGATCGATTCTTTTTCATTTACTTTTATTATTCAAGCATTTAGATTTACAAAAAAGCTCCAAATTTTCTCTCATCGTTCATCCCTTTGGGCCATAAAGTGTCCAGGACGTGTATCCATCTAAGCTCTTTTTGTAAAAGTAGTTTATCAACATCACCTCCCCGAATTCCCAAGGTGATTTGTTCAATACCATACGCCTTAAGGCTGCTACTGTTCCCATCATGTACATTATTAAAATGTCTAGCAACCGAACTTTTTTGGGACTTTCGCCTTATATCACCTATATGTTCTAAAAGCCTAGTACCTAATGCCCTTTTTGTTTTTCCAACATATTTTAAAGGGCAAGTACATTCCAAAACATAAATCACACATGTAGTTTTACAGTTTATAAAGCTTTTTATTGTGAATTCCTGTGCATTTTTCAAGTGTTTGAATTTATTGCACTTCATCATGTATTTACAAGCTTTACAGTTACCGCACCTGTGGGACCCAATCACTTTGCTATTAAGCCAAGTGGGTTGTGGGTCTCGTTCGGTGTTTGTATAGTGACTGCGTGTTAACTTATCTCTTAAGGAGGGAGCTCTCTTAGCAGTTAACTTTGGATATGGGCCCACTAATTCATTAAGGTCTGGATCAGCTGTTAGGATATCCCAGTTTTTTTCAAAATTGTTTGGATGTCTTTCCACTGGGAATTGAAGCTGGTGATGAATCTGCATGTCGGGTCAGGTAATTTTGTATGTTGCTTGAAAATTAGTTGAGATCTATTAGCTGTTTTTGCTCTCAAATAACCCTGTTTAATCATCGTGTCACTGTAGCCTCGAGCCTGAAACCTTTTTGACAGGTCTCATGCTTGCGTTTCGAAGATTTCTTCATCGGAGCAATTTCTTCGAATTCGAAGAAATTGACCTATTGGTATCCCTTTAATGAGTGAAATGGGGTGGTGACTGTCGGCTCGTAGCAAGGTGTTGGTTGCAGTTGATTTTCTATATGTTTTTGTGTTCAACAACCCATTTTGTTTATAAATTAGCAAGTCAAGAAATGCAATTTCTTGACTATGATAGTTCAAAGTTAATTTAATATTTTTATTATTTTTATTTAGCTCATCAACGAATTTTATCAGCAATTCAATGGTACCTTGCCATAGAATTAGAATGTCGTCCACATATCTCAGCCACAGGAGGACATGTTGTCCTGCCCATGCTTCTTGGATCTGCTGGACTTCATTGTCTTCCCAGCGTCCCAGGTGTAAGCAGGCATAGGTTGGGGCGCAGGTAGCCCCCATAGCGGTCCCCCTTAGTTGTCTGTAAAATTTGTTGTCGAGACCCACAACCCACTTGGCTTAATAGCAAAGTGATTGGGTCCCACAGGTGCGGTAACTGTAAAGCTTGTAAATACATGATGAAGTGCAATAAATTCAAACACTTGAAAAATGCACAGGAATTCACAATAAAAAGCTTTATAAACTGTAAAACTACATGTGTGATTTATGTTTTGGAATGTACTTGCCCTTTAAAATATGTTGGAAAAACAAAAAGGGCATTAGGTACTAGGCTTTTAGAACATATAGGTGATATAAGGCGAAAGTCCCAAAAAGTTCGGTTGCTAGACATTTTAATAATGTACATGATGGGAACAGTAGCAGCCTTAAGGCGTATGGTATTGAACAAATCACCTTGGGAATTCGGGGAGGTGATGTTGATAAACTACTTTTACAAAAAGAGCTTAGATGGATACACGTCCTGGACACTTTATGGCCCAAAGGGATGAACGATGAGAGAAAATTTGGAGCTTTTTTGTAAATCTAAATGCTTGAATAATAAAAGTAAATGAAAAAGAATCGATCTGAAGAGAGAGTGCCACATTTCCATTTTTATAAGATATACTATACTAGAAGTTGTGTGATTTATTTTTGTACGTGCCAGATATTTATCTCCTAGTCCATCGAAATTTTTGTGAAATTGTTATCATCTTTGTTGGACACTTAATTAAGATATGCAAAATACACCCATAGCCCATAAAAAGGCGCACTCTGATGATGTCAGCATGCCCTGAGGAAGCCAAATAATGGCGAAACATATGTAGGCTGCTTAACACGTTTGGAGAGTGGAGAGTATCGTCTGTCACATGGGATTTGGCAGAAAAGAAAGGAAGAAAAAAAAGGCTATTATATCTTTGAGATACGACAAAGAGGAACGTGCTTCTAACACGCTCTTTGAAAACTACATCTATCTTGATGTCAGAAATCCGGGGGACTGACCAGAGCACTAGAGGCAGATGAGTATAAATCTATGTTATACCAGTACTTACAAATGGTTGTGGATAACTCAAAAGAAAAGCGCATGCAGCGCATTTAAACCTTTGATGTTGCCTCTAACACTGCCTACAGCAGAATTGTTACCTTACTTTGTAACACGTGTGAATAAGTGCTTCTGATCTTTCTGAGACTGGAAACTGTTTTGTTTCATTGCCTTACGTTAGAAACAATGTAACCAGTTACACCGGATCTGTGAAATCAGTGCGGCTCACAGGGATTAACACAGAGCTGCAGGCTGTATAAAAGGCCAATGCTATAACTCTTTGACTTGGCGTGTCCTATCTCATAAAGCCTGGATAACTTGTTACAATAAGCTCCTCTCTCCTCTTCCGTGTTTGTGTTTTTAACAGATGAATTAAGGATCATTGCTTTTCTATCTATTTATAAACTGGTGAAATGAATTCTGGAACAAACACTCATGGAAGAAATGGATCTAAACTATGAACTTCTGAATTTAATGAACTAAAATATCTGACTTAACTATGAACTTTAGTGATGAATTTATAAATTTAAACAGTGCATTTTAAGTAATCAATTTGCATTATTGAACTATGGAGTGGTGAAGGGTAACTTAAACCAAACGGCTAAATAAAAATTTGTTGCATGAATTTATAATTACAGAGTGCAATTTGGGATTCTTTTGTTTTTGTTCTAATGATTTGTATTGCTTAATCTCATGCACCGTCAGCTACTGCTGGCTTTGTAATTATTTATAATTGCATCTGTGTGCACAGCCACTTAAATATTTCAATAATATTATTATTAAATATGTACTGTTAATAGAAATGCTGGTGAGTTTCTGACCAGTCTGACCACTAAGTAGTCAAGGAACTTGTCAGGAGAAAGAAAGATTATGCTCTGATGTTCTGGTTAGGAAAAAAATAAGAACCCCTTCTCAAATCTTTCCTAAGCAGAAGAACATCAGTGCAGCCTCTTTCTTTTTCCTGACAACTTCCTTGACTTTTTGGTGGTCAGACTGTTGGAAAATGACCAGCAGGTGGCGCCGTTGTAAAATTCATTCATGTTAACAGTACATGTATCCTTTAATATCTTTGAATTAAAAAAAAAAATGTAAATTAAAAAAGTGCTTAAAATATCACTCATGAATTGTATAGTCACTATTTTAAAGGTTTACATATCCTTTAATGCAGTCCTATTGGAGGCTTTATTTGCCCTTGAAGCCGTAGGGATAATAATCCTTCATTCAGTATGAGCTCCCGGTACAGATAGAATGTGGATATTGGCATTGTTATTAATATTCCATTTATCTCTTGAATAACTTTGCTTTGTAAGAAGAATTGCGCAATATATAAATCCACTGTATAGGGCTCATTCACTAAGGGAAGACGAGGTACATAAGGCAAAGATGTTTTTACCCACAATGCACCTCAGCCCCTTTTTGCCGCAGCTATTGCTGTAAGGATGGAGGTTGAATTATTCTTGACATTGAATGGCACCTTTGTGCGCATCTCTTACTTGCAGCTGCAGGCGCATGTTTGGCCCTGTATTTAACACCTGCTCAATGCTTTTTTTCTGTTTGCAATCACACAGGAGAATGAGGATGCTGTGCAGTTTGCTAACCGAGTGAAGTCAGCCATTGCACACCAAGGAGGACTTGTTGATTTGCTATGGTGAGTTGGTAATATTGCCTATTCTATTGAGTACTGTATTATCTTGTTTCCTGCAACTCTCACTCTCCAATGCGATAATTTAGGGATGGGGGACTGAAACGTGAGAAGGTGAAAGACGCATACAAAGAAGAGCAGCAGAAGGTGTACAGCCGAATCATTGCTGGGAGTCAGGAAAATCGCAGCCGATCCTGAGCTACAGGACTGGGAAATAGGCTCCTGAACCACAGTGATACCATGGGCATCTACAGCAAGGAGTACTGCAGGAACCCAGTTCTTGGAGTGATGGCTGAGGGAATCTTAAGAGTTACTTGTTTTTAGTAGGTCAGAACACAGAGCTTTTCTGGATATCTGTCCTCAAAGGACTGTGGCGCTAAAAAATAAAAAAAAATCATTGGACCCAGTAAGGCTATAGATTGGTGCCAAAATCTAACAGACCGGAGAAGAGCTGGTGTATATCTCAGGTCCTTTTACTATTATGTATCTCAAGTCTGTTGACCATTTCAGAACAACAAAACCCTTACATCAAAGGGGCTGAACTGCTTCGCAGCTCAACGGAGTTGTTATTTTAGCGAACTCCCAAGGTCCATAAAACATGGATAATGAAACCAAAACTGTTAACTGCAGTATTTACAGTGCAGTTTCAAGACGTGAAATTTTCCTGAGCTTTAGCCCCACACTACAAATGGAAGGGACAAAGAAATCCTGAATTCAATCCCTATCATCCTTGAAGCTGCCACTGAAAGTCTAGAGTGATCCTATGAAGCTTGGAGACGTGCTGTGGCCATGACCCTTCATCTACAAACATGCTCTACAAAGCAGAAAATACCTATTTTTATGTTACAGTTAATAACACCTCATACAGTTGTTACTTTTCTTTATAAAAGCGACAGATTTTTTTTATTCAGTCAAGCCCTCTTGAAAGAAAAAAAGCCTAAAATAGGTCAACATGAAGCCGCCAAGTCCAAGAACTTCATTCAGACATGTGCCTCCCTTTATGTCTGTTACACCCTGTCCTGCATGGACTCCATTACTTGTTTTGTTTTTATAAAGTTCAAAAAGAAAAATTAAAATAACTTGTAAAAAGTAAATACATTTTGAATAATCTTTTTTCTTTTTTTTATGTATGATGCTTTACTGACGTAAAATCGATAGTGATTGTACTGTTGGATTAAACAGCCGTGCCCTATTGAGGGCTGAGAGTACTGCCTACCTACTTCAATTGACATTATATATGAGTGTATAGAGTATTGGGTGGTCAGAATAGTAGTCATTTTGTTCATGCATGAGGAGCAGTTGCTTAAAGGGTCAGTAACATCAGAAAATGAGGCTCTGTATCTACACATAACATTTCTTTTCCTGCTAAACTCTAAAAAGTCTTCGGTATTTACAGTTGTATTCAGAATAATAGCAGTCCGACATGACTAACCCGATCAACTGTTTTTTGGTAGAAATATTTTTACATGGCAAATAATTTACTAGTAGGTGTAGTAGAGTAATAGAAACCCAACAAGACCCAACAGTCATAACATGCTGCAGATTCTGTGTCATTGAATCATTCATTGAGGCTTGTTCCAAATAAAAGCGGTGTTCCAAATAATAATAGCTTGTTTCAAATAATAGCAGTGTTCCACATCATAGCTTGTTCCAAATAATAGCAGTGTCGAGTTTAATTGGTGATCTCATTCATTCTGTGAATAAACAGGTGTCAATTCCAGCCCTTATTTAAAGAAAGGAAGGAGCAAATTTTGTGCCTGCTAGTTATAGTGCATTTCTGAAAATCATGGCTTCTTCCAGATATTCTTCAGAAGAACAGCGTACTGTAATTAAAAAGTTGATTGGAGAGGGGAAAACATATAAAGAAGTGCAGAAGCTAATAGGATGTTCAGCTAAAATTATCTCAAATGCTTTAAAATGGCAACCAAAACCTGAAAGATGTGGAAGAAAACTACCATTGGAATGGATAGAAGAAAAGCCAAAATGGCAAAGACTCAGCCAATAATCAGCTCCAAAAGATCAAAGAAGGTGTAAAGTTACCTGTAAGTATGGTTACAATTAGAGGACACCTATGTGAAGCCAAGCTATAAAGGCATAAAGCATAAAGGCCCGCAAAGTCCTATTGTTGAAAAAAGATCTGCTAAAGAGCTTACAATTTGCCAAAGAACACATTGACTGGCCTAAAGAGAAATGGCGCGACATTTTGTGTACTGATTAAAGCAAGATTGTTCTTTTTGGGTCTAGGGGCCACAGACAGGTTGTTGGATGACCCTCAAACACTGAATTCAAGTCACAGTACAGAGTGAAGCCGGTGACACAAGCATCATGATATGGGAATGTTTCTCATACTATGGCTTTGGGCCTATTTATCACATAACAGGGATCATGGATCAGTTTCAATACATCAAAATAATTGAAGAGGTCATGTTGCCTTATGCCAAAGAGGAAATGCCCTTGAAATGGGGGTTTCAATAAGACAATGACCCAAACACACCAGTAGCTTATTTTGCACTGCTATTATTCTGAGCTTAACTGTATATAAAGGGATTATACTGCATTTTGTTAATTATTGCAGACATTATATCTAGAAATAGCTGTATAGCTCTGTATCGGGCAAATCTCACCAGATACCATTGAAAACAATAGAATTGTTTAATTTAAAACAGGAAATCTATGTGTGACATGATGTACAGTGCTGCAGAGTATGTTGGTAGGGATGATGGGATGCTGGTTAAATCAGAGATGAGAGGGATGACAGAAATGCTAAACAGCTGAGCCTTTGCTAATATAATTCAGCATCTGGGTGTAATATTCACATTTTCTGGTCAAGGGGCCACAGTCAGAGGCAGCAGACCCAGCCAAATGCTCCCCTTATTATAAATGCCAACGAGTGAAAGATCTGATGACATATTGTTACATGAATTGAAATTGTCATCTCTATTTACGTATCTTTTTTATTTGGTTTGGCTGCTTGCCTTTCTGTTGTGCCTCTCTTTAACCTGAAGTTTTATAAGCTGCTGTCTAGTTGCTAGGTTTATTGACGCTGTCAACCAGAAAGTTCAATAAAACAACTAGCTGGCTGCAAATGTTCAGACACTAGCTACCAGTTCCATGACCTGTTTCAAAACATTCTGCCTCCGGCCTCGTGCTTTTATATGGTGCTTTAGGCAACATACACACACTCTTCATGCTAAAATGTATCCTTCCCTTTCTCACCAGCGTAATATGAAGCGTTTGAGAAAAACTCTGACTCAGAAGTGCTTGTTGCCGTGTTTATTGCATGAGCTGGAACTGGAAGGTTTAACGAGAGAAGAGTTTTAGGAACCAAGTCAGCCCCCAAGCATTGCTGGAATATTCATAAGTGCAGTGGAAGTGAGTGCATGTCTCAGTGGGGTGTTGCTGTACAGGTGTAACTTGTTCTTCTACTGGAGCGGGATTATCTTTATTTCTCACTTCCGATGCATCTTCATTGATGGTCTTGGCCGAGGAAGCCTTCATCTTTGTAACTCTTGGCCTGGTCTGCTTACCCTGCTTTCCCTTTTGAACATTTGAAGGTTTTTTAGCATGTTGTTCTGTCCAAGACTTCTTATTTTTACAGAGAGTCTTAACAGTGGAAGAGGAGGCCCTTTGCTGATCAGCAAGAGGGTGCGGGGAACCCTGGGATTTGGATTTGTGCAAAAAGCCGTGACACTTCTCATTTTTCTGTATATAGCATTCAGGCTGGAAGTTCTGTGTGGAGCTGAATGTAGGCTCTTCTGCTTGAGATATCTGACAGGCTTTCCTCTTCCTGGCATTCCCCAAAGGGGCGATGTTGCACTCTGGACCTTCCATGGTGGTGAATTGTAGTGATGTTTTTGCAGAGGACAATGTGATTCTTATCTTGTTTTCAGCATATCCTGGTCCATGATGAGTATTCACAGTAACCTCTGTGGTTAAACCTGAACCTGTGGCCTGAAACTTTACCTGAATAGTTTGCGTGTCAGTTTCTGCATCAGTATCTTTGACTGCCATCCTGATGTTGTTCTTCTCTCTGAAGCAGCGGGCAGTTGCTTCTTATCGTTTGTTACATCACCTTCTTGGCACTCAGCTGCTATAAAAGAATGAAACTGGCAGTTAGTGAGGTATGTAATGACAGTGTGTAACTAGTAGCCAAACCAAGAAATCCTATGTACAATAGTTACTACTGTGAGCTTTAAGGAAGTTGTGTTAGTGCAGGGGTGCCCAAAACGTAGATCGGGATCTACCAGTAGACCTTTAGCTGGTGATCAGTAGATCTCAAGGCACTGTCTAGTCTTGAGACCTTCAGCTTGTCTAAACCACCTATCTGTTTAATTCAGATATTTATTCTAAGGTTACATAGGAAATAGTTAATAATAATAAATGATTATTATAATATTACAATTAAATCATCAATAATATAATAATGCATAATAAATAATACAATTCTTAAATATAGCAATATAATTTTACCCATAAATCAATATAATATTTAAGCAATACAAAATGCTAAAAATGCTATTATGGATGTATTTGGGATTATAATGGGACAACCTCACTAAAAGTAGACCTCACATTAGCAATGTATTGGCACTCCTGTGTTAGTGTATGTGTTTAGATGTGCATAGATCTAGTTATCCTCTGTTCCTCAATCACCAGACACTCCTTTATATGACAATAGAGTCTTGGGTACAAAAAAGAAAAGCAATGTACAGTATACTAGCCTCATAAAATAGAAATAGAAGAAGCAAGGGGTGACATAGTTCTGCCATTTACTTATGTACCACACACCCTTCTGCATTGTGAAAAAGCATAGGGCTCATGTAAGATAGAGAGAGAGATTTAGTTGTCCGCTGCAGTGACATTGATACACAGGGTAACTGAGGGAGAGGGAAGCAGTAAGACACCTGAGACTGGAGGCACCTGGGCTGGGAGGGGCAGAAATACCTGATTCAGGAAGGGATCAATGGGCTGACAGGAGAGCAACAGGCATAAAAATGAGTGCAGTGATATCCTGGGATTTCCATATTCCAAGGAAATCAGAGAGTTTCCCGACCAAGAGACGTGACTGCTGCTCTTGGATCACTTGTGTGAGTTCCGCTGCCCTCGTGCTTGTTCCAGCCTCTAGGAATATTATTTGTTACCATTTCTTGGCTTTGTAGCTCATAACTGTTACCGGTGTCCTTTATCCAGTGTGTTCAGTTTACCCCGGCTGCATATAAAATATCTTTGTCCCTCTGCTTTGGATATTGCTTTCATTGTGCCTTAATTATCTGTTTGTCTTGTGTTCTTCCCCTAAAGGTGGCCATAGACACACCAATATTATTGTAGGAAAGATCTTTCCTACACTAATCAGTGCGTATGATGGGAGACAAGGGGACCAAGATCAGTAAGAAGTCTTGTCGATTGGAAAGGACTGAAATTTTGATTGTGCACCTTTGAAGGTGTCTGAACATCGTTAACATCCCCAAGTGGATTACAATTTGGATTATAATTATTGATGGTGAATCTGAACCATTTTGCAACAACATTTTTTTTTTGACATGCAACAAATTGTGCATCATTTCTTTTCACCCAATAGAGTCCATGGTTGTAATTTTTGGCGGCAAGACTTCCATAAGTGCGGATACCTGTGTGTGTAACTACATATATATATATAAAATACTTGTTTCTCACTTAGGATAGGCCTGACGCATGGACACTACGGATACCATACCCGTGTGTGTAAATAAATATACAGGTATGGGATCTGTTATCCAGAATGCTCGGGACCTGGGGTTTTCCGGATAACGGATCTTTCCGTAATTTGGGTCTTCAAGTCTTAAGTCTACTAGAAAATCATTTAAACATTAAATAAACCCAATAGGCTGGTTTTGCTTCCAATAAGGATAAATTATATCTTAGTTGGGATCAAGTACAAGCTATTGTTTTATTATTACAGAGAAAAAGGAAACCATTTTTAAAAATTTGGATTAATTGGATAAAATGGAGTCTATGGGAGACGGCCATTCCGTAATTCGGAGCTTTCTGGATATAGGGTTTCCGGATAAGGGATCCTATACCTGTGTGTATATATATATATATATATATATATATATATATATATATATATATATATATATATATATATATAAATATATACCAAAATGCAATAAGGTCCACACTCTCAGGACTTCTTAAAAGGAAAAAATTATTTCGGCCTGGGACCAGGCCGAAATGTCAGTCTGTAACTTTAACTACAATAAATAATTTTTTCCTTTTAAGAAGTCCTGAGAGTGCAGATCTTATTGCATTTTTGTTTGGATAAATACGTGGGACACTGCACCCATGCAAGTAAACCTGGGTCGAGAGTGCTGGCAACATGGAGGTTGTATGTGTATATATATATATATATATATATATATATATATATATATATATATATATATATATATATATATATATATAATACTTGTTTCTCACTTAGGATAGGACTCTGCCTTGACACACACACATATATATATATATATATATATATATATATATATATATATATATATATATATATATATATATATATATATATATATATATAGTCAAACACAAGAGTCCTCTGCACTCAACCCATTATCAATATATTAAAGACAGCGACATTTTGTGTATACTGCTACTAAAAAATGCCTTACCCTTTAAACAAAACAGGGATTGTTTGTCCATATATTGCAATATATTTAAGCTGGCCAACTACGTCAAAGTCATCCCATATCTGGCCAGTCCTACGATTAATTTTCATCTGATTCATTAAGAATTCTATTGCTTCATTATACATTTTACAAAGGGACTAGGTTTTACCTGCAACTTACTAGCTGCTTTCAAAGTAAACCTCCATACTTGGCTGCCCTTTTATTAGACACCAGTGGGATCACCTGACTATAGTTGGGAAGGGTGGGAGCTACAACATGGAGCTGGTCACTGCTCCTGTATAAACTATAACAAACAAGGGAAATTTGTGCTCACCACTATTTTTAAAACCATATATATATATAGATAAAAATATATAGATAAAGTCACATAGTACCACACTCAACGGGTGTATTCCTGTTGAGTGTGGTACTATGTCACTTTATTTACCAGCACCCCAGGCAAGTTGCTATATAAGTTTAGGTTGTGCTCCTTGTCAATATATATATATATATCTATATATATATATATATATATATATATATATATATATATATATATATATATATATATATATATATATATATATATATATATATATATAAATATACACATATATACACACACAAATATATTATATATCTGTGTTAGTCATGATGTTCTGTTTCTGTTGCAGTTCTTCGTTCATTGTGTCCATTTGCCCTGACCAGTGACTAGGGGACATGGAGAGACCGAGAGTCATGTTCATAACAGCCAACATTGGATGTCTATCTGACCAGGTGAGTTACGCTCTAACAGCATCATTAGACATTAGACCCCCTGTACATTTGTCTCCCCCTTTGTAATAGTCAGAGACTCAAATCCCTGCCTATTAACTCTTTTAATCCCTACATGGTGCTCTTTCTCCGTGCATGCATTGTATACTCATGGCTGCCTTGGAAATAGTCAAATTCGAAATCTGATTTTAATGTAATCACATAGATGTTAGTCAATTAACTCTGGAGTCACATATTTATCAGCACAGAGCAAGGACAGGGAACTTAAGAGCATTCCTTAGCTGTTGTTGGGCACTCTGGGCAGGTTAACAACATGTGGAAGGCCGCAAGACTATTACTGACCTAAAGAAACCATTATTCTTGAGCGGAAATTATATTAAAGGACATGTAAACCCCCTCCACAAAAATTAAATCAGTAAACAGCCGCTTTGAAATCTTTAGATACCTGCCACTCTGGTTGTTAAAAGGTTAACAGTAAGGCTGCAGCATCCCCTTAATCACATAGAATTCCTTCTCCTCCTCTAACCCACTCTGCCCCCTCCATTAGGAATTTACTTTGGCTGTTGACTTATGAGCATGCTCAGTTCTTCTCAGTTTAGATCACTAAACACACCCTCCAGTCTAACAGCCAATGAAGAGATAGCATTGCTGGTTCCCATAGAAACTCTAGCTGTCTGATCCTATTTTTTTTCCTAACCACCTCTCCTGAGCTCAGCTTAACCATTACAGTGCTCAACCCCAGCAGAACTTTTTATCAAAGTATTTTGTGCCTGTGTATGCATACATGTCATGTTTGCACATGTCAATGTTACTGATGATGTGTCAGAGGGAAAATGGCCACCTGGTGAGAGCTGCTATTTGTTTTAGGAAAATGTGGTGGTGCTGGCAAATGGAGGAGGTATATGCAGTACAAATGATGTGGCTTGGGTGGGTAAGATATGCCCAACTTATATACAAGGTAGGAAAATGTAGGCTTTACATGTCCTTTAGGAACAATAACACCAGTAAATAATTAAAATGTAATGTGCTGTCGCCCTACACTGGTACTGATGTGTTTACTGCAGGAACACTGCCATCGTTTATATAAATTAGCTGCTGTGTAGCCATGGGGACAGCCATTCAAAGGAGAAAAGTATCAGGTTACATAGTAGATAGGCTCTGTAGACTATAATGGTATTCTACAAAGCTTATTCGATTATCTGCTATTAAACCAGTGCCATTTACTCCTGTTTCAGTTGCCTTCACTTAAAGGGGTCGGGGAAGTAAACCTAGTCGGCGCAAACCCCCCACCCCCCCTCCCGTTTGTTGCCCACCCTCCCTCCTCCCCCCCTGGCCTACCCGTCCCGCTGGGCAAATGCCCCTAACTTGTTACTTACCCTTCTGCGCAGGTCCAGTCCAGGGAGTTCACAGACGACATCTTCTTCCACGCGATCTTCTTCCTGCTTTGAACGGCGCATGCGCAGCAGAATCATTTCGCCGGTACGATCTACTGCGCATGCGCGTGACTTTTGGCGCATGCGCAGTAGATCCGTACCGGCGAAATGATCCTACTGCGCATGCGCCAAAACGCCGTTCACAGCTGGAAGTAGATCGCGTGGAAGAAGATGTCGTCTGTGAACTCCCTGGACTGGACCTGCGCAGAAGGGTAAGTAACAAGTTAGGGGCATTTGCCCAGCGTGACGGGTAGGCCAGGGGGGAGGAGGGAGGGTGGGCAACAAACGGGAGGGGGGGTGGGGGTTTGCGCCGACTAGGTTTCCTTCCCCTTTAAGTTACATTTTTTGGTGTTAATGTTCCATAAAATAAGTCCACTGTTAAGCAACTTTTCATTTCACCTTTTTTATGTTTTTGAATGATATACTTTCCTATTTGTCTATATTACCACCCTGTATTTGCCCTGACTGTTGGAATGAACCACTGTTTAGAAGCAAATGCAGCCAAGCCTGTATCAAATGCAGAATAGAGTGCAACAGACTTGCGAGATGATCTCTTTTAGGCTGTGCTCCAGTGCCCATGTTGTTTAATTGGCATCAAACCCATCAGACTTACAGGTATTATTTGTTTGCCCCCTCCCACAGTTCCAGTCATAGATTTGCATTGTTTACACATGTGGACACACTGGCTACGAGTAATGCAAATATCTGTCTAATGTTTTAGCCTCTGACAATTAGTGCCATCAGCACCTTTATTATTGGATTTGTAGTTTAATAATCCCAGCTCACGCCTGAAACCGATTTAAACCAATTGTCATTCGCTGAATGGGGAACTGCATTGCCGGGGTCACTGTAGCAAGGACAGTGACCCCGGCAATTTTCCATATTGTATAGCAGCCTAGGCGGTACAATATAGTAGAACAGCAACACTTACCAGAGATTTTAGGCTTTTGGATTGGCATCCTGTTCTTTTCTGAACTATCACATACCCCAAAAATTAATAAGGGCCTTATGCATGGGCCAAGTGATTCTGAAGCTTTAGGTTCACCCAATGCAGTGCAGGATCCATTCTTAAGGGGGTGGTTCAACTTTTAGTATTTTATATAATGGTTAAGTCTAAGCAAGTTTTCAATTAGCCTTAATTTTTTTTTTAAACAGTTTTAATATGATGGTAGATAAGTTTAAGATGACCCTTCGAGTTACAACTTTAACATTGCAATTTGGGGGGGAGTGGAAGTTTAGTATATTAAAACAGAATAAAGAAAGGGGAAAAAAAAAAAAAACTACCTTAAAAGTATGGAAAAGAAAGAAGATTACTGGTACATTTCTTTTATGCTAGCCATTTACTGTTTGGATTTGCAATAATTCTGCCATAGGGACCATATTTCGATATGTTTATCCATTTGATCAGTCAATAAAGAATTTACGTACAATAGGATTTGAGTAGTGTTTATTCTTCCCTCTAACTCATGTATCTATTATAGTTTTTGAATGATTTGCCTTTTTCTTCTGACTCTTTGCAGCTTTCAAATGGGGGTCACTGACCCTATCTAAAAAAACAAATATTGTTATTTGCTACTTTTTATTACTCAAACGATCCCCTTTGTACAACCATCAATATATCTGAAAGATTGCCAGCTCTCAAAATTAATTAAATGTTATGTACTTGTCATTTTGCAAGGGTCATACCACTGTCCCGGGTTCATACCACTGTCCCAGGGTCACACCACTGTCCCGGGTTCATACCACTGTCCCAGGGTCATACCACTGTCCCGGGTTCATACCACTGTCCCAGGGTCATACCATTGTAGTCTCAAACTGTAAGTGACTGCTGCAGTTCAGTTACTCTTCTATAACAAGCCAGAACTAATTTCTTGAAAGCAACCAACCCAGCCTGAAGCTTTTCACTGCAGGTAGCAGTACTATCTAGTCCCTCAAGAAATCGCTTATCAACAAAGACCAAACTTAACAAAATGGGATGGAAAACTAGGTGCAAATCCCAGAGAATGTAATTCAATTAAGATTTAACTTATTATTTATGTGGCGTGATCCTGACATGTCACTTAATGCCATCTAGTGTCTGGATAAATGAAATCAATACAATTTCTCTCTCACCATATGGCATTCAAAAGGCTGTCTATGAGAAGGTCTGTGTAGCAGAAATCACATCGAAAGAGCTTAACCTGGTCAATGCAAACTGACTATTGGATGAAAATAATAAAACATAATCAGAGGTTACCTTCAGCCAAAACTGCATTTCTAAATGATCAGTACATCCACAGATATAGGCTGTTGAAATGTTTGGCAAATCATGGTGTTTTCTCATGCATTGACAGTTGGCTATGCCCATATTATGATTGACAGCCTCACTGGCCAATAAAGAGGCTTGGTTGTTCTAACACCATCCATACATTCTGAGTAGCTGCGATGCTAGCTGTGAAGTTGCCACCAGTCTCCCATAGACTGCTTTTTAATCAAATAATTAAAATTTTTAAAAATGATTTCCTTGTTTTCCTCTGTAATAATAAAACAGTACCTTGTAGTTGATCCCAACGAAGATATAATTAAACCTTATTGGAAGCAAAACCAGCCTATTGGTTTCAAACAATCCTATTGCAGAAAGACGCGATAGTTGATATAAATAAGCTGCTATGTAGCCATGGAGGCAGCCATTCAAAAAAGAAAAGTATCAGGTTACATAGCAGATAAGCTCAATAGAATATAATGTTGTTCTACAGAGTTTATCTGTTTATCTGCTATTTAACCAGTGCCATTTAATCCTATTTCCGTTGCCTTCACTTAATTTTATGGTGATTCTGTTCCATAAAAGATTGTCCATTCAAATTTTCATTTCACCTTTTTTATGTTTTTGAATGATATACTTTGTTATTCTACCTCTTTTCAGCTGATGTATAGTATACATTATGGAAAGCATTTGTACATCTTATGATACAGGTATGGGATCTCGGGGGAAACCTATTATCCAGAAATTTCCAAATTACGGGAAGGCCATCTCCCAAAATTGTCTTCCTTTTTTTTTCCCTCTGTAATAATAAAACAGTAGCTTGCACTTGATCCAACCTAAGATATAATTAATCCTTATTGGAAGCAAAATCAGCCTATTGGGTTTAAACAATTCTATTTAAGGATTAAATGATTGTTTAGTAGACTCAAACTATGGTGATACAAATTACAGAAAGACTCCTTATCAGGAAAACCCCTTGAGCATTCTGGATAACAGGTCCCATATCTGTCTTTCAGATAGCATATACAGGTATGGGACCTGTTATCCAGAATGCTTGGAACCTTGGGTTTTCCGGGTAAATTCTTTCTATAATTTGGATCTCCATAACTTCAGTCTACTAGAGAATCATGTAAACCTTAAATAAACCCAACAGGCTGGTTTTGCCTCCAATAAGGGCTAATCAAATCTTAGTTGGGATCAAGTATAAGCTACTGTTATATTATTACAGAGAAAAAGGAAATCATTTTTAAAAATTTGGATTATTTGGATAAAATGGAGAATTTGGGAGATGGGCTTTCTGAAATTCCAAGCTTTTTGGATAACCGATTCCGTACCTGAGCATTCTGGATAACAGGTCCCATATATGTCTTTCAGATAGCATATACAGGTATGGGACCTGTTATCCAGAATACTTGGGACCTGGGGGTTTCTGACAACAATCTTTCCGTAATTTGGATCTTCACACCTGCTATTCATGCAAACATCAAATAAACCCAATAGGCTGGTTTTGCTTCCAATAAGGATTAATTATATCTTAGTTTGGATCGAGTACAAGCCACTGTTTTATTATTACAGAGAAAAAAGGAAATCCATTTTTAAAATTTTAATTATTTTGATAAAATGGAGTCTATGGGAGACGGCCTTTCCATGATTTGGAGCTTTCTGGATAATGGATCCCATACCTGTACAAGCATAAGGAGAAATAGCGGTCCAAGTTATAATCAGACTGTACAGGCAGTTACAATAAATAGAAACAAGAAAGGATTGGATGCCTTTGTGAAAGTGGAAAGCTACAAGGCTACTTATAATACTACAGTGTTGATTCAGAAAACTTAATTTTATTTTTTCTGGCAACTTAGAGAGGGGTATTTTTTCCTTACTTGTGGTCACACAGAAAATAAGTAGGAATGATATGGGTGAAGAGCTGATGGATGTATTTAGTCTAACCTCAGCTTCTCTACTATACCATTGGGTATAACAAAATCCAAATTATACAGATTTTTTTAAATAAAAAAGTCTGACCACACTAGAATCCACGATTTGATCTTATTTATTGTTAAAAATGCTCAAATTAATCAGATCGGGGGGAAAAGTAAAATCCCATTGACTTATATATAATCTTGGCAGGTCTAAGGTGGCATATTTTCGGATTCACACTTTTTCCATCTTTGGAGTATAATAAATCTCAAAAAATGCGAGGGTTTTTTTTTGGATTTTATAATGGAAAAAAAAGTTTTTTTCAAGTTTTTAGCATTCCGACTTTAATAAATAACCCCCTTAATGTCTACTTGAGTATCACAAGTCTAAACAAGCTGTGAGTGGCTCTGTCACGGGAACATACTGCCAACAGCTGTCAACACGGACTAAATGTTTCAAAAACAAAGTATACTTAAATGTGTTGAAAATCGATTTGCTTTGATATAAAGCAGATGGCAGATAACCTGAACTGCTCTTTTTTATGAGAGCGTCACCTGTCACAGCACAGCACAGCTTCGATTGCTGAAAAGTCTCCCCTGATATCTAGAAATGGAGAGATTTGGAAATTAGAATCACTGTCCAGCTGTGATTGATCTGCAAAACATCAGAGCATGTGTTATTCTGCAAAAATAGATTTATTTGAGTGGGTCTCCTATACAACTACATGTGCTAAGGTAAATGATCATGCAAAGAATGTTTGCTTGCAGCCAGGCGAATCTTCCATCTGCCAATGGGCCCAGGCCACAGCCTGGATTTGGAGGGATCACTCTACTGACCTTCCTAGCAGTTCCAGTTCCAGTCCTGCCAGAGACTCCATTGTTTTCATACCAATTTTCTTATATACTTCTATAGCCCTTCTGTAATGTTCTGCTCCGTGTATGTTAGGGGGCACTAAAATTATTGGTTTGCTTTAGCAAAACAACTTCTCTGAAATAATTTTTTGGACTGATCCGATTGCGCCCTGAATGATTTATCAGCCCTCAGCAGTTTGGAATATACCCTAGCAACCAGGCAGTGATTTGAATGAGGGCCAGAACATGGAATAGAATAGATGGAATAGAGCCTAAACAGAAAGAAAAGTATAAAGAAATGCATCCCTAGATAATAGTTGTTTTGCTGTCGAGGTCAGTCAAATAGAAAGAAAGAGCCCGAAGAAGAAAGAAAATATTTGAACTACAAAAAAAAATGAAGACCAATCGAAAACTAAGAACATTATATTTTATAATGTATTGAAAGTTAACTTGAGGGTGAACTACCCCTTTAAGTGAAGTTGGGGACAGTTGATCCCAGGCTGTGGCACCAAATCCAAATGTTTACTTTGTCCCGAGATACTCCTGAAAACCACTGCTTAAGAGGTCAGTTAGGGTAAGTTTCAGCACAAACACAGCTGTGTTCAGAATAATAGCAGTCCGACATCACTAACCTGATTAATCACTGTTTTGGTAGATATTGTATTTCTGCATGGCAAATAATTTACTAGTAGGTGTAGTAGAGTAATAGAAACCCAACAGACCCAACAGTCATGACATGCTGCTGATTCTGTGTCCTTGGACCATTCATTGAGACTTGTTTAAAATAATAGCAGTGTTCCACATAATAGCTTGTGGAGTTCAATTAGTAAGCTCATTCATTCTGTGAATAAACAGAATTTTCAATTCAGGCCCTTATTTAAAGGGGTGGTTCACCTTTAAGTAAACTTTTAGTATGTAATAGAAAGGCCAATTCTAAGCAACTTTTCCATTGGTTTTCATTATTGTTTTTTTTTTTTTATATATATAGTTTTATCATTATTTGCCTTTTTCTTCTGACACTTTCCAGCTTTCAATTGGTGTTGCTAACCCCATCTAAAAAGCAAATGCTCTGTAAGGCTACAAATTTATTGTTATTGCTAATTTTCATTTCTCATCTTTCTATTAAAGGGCATGTAAAGTCTAAAATAGAATAAGACTAGAAATGCTGTATTTTGTATACTAAATATAAACATGAACTTACTGCACCACAAGCCTAATCAAACAAATTCAAAGTTCGCTCCAGGGGGTCACCATCTTGTAACTTTGTTAAACATCTTTCCAAGACTAAGACTGTGCACATGCTCAGTGTGGTCTGGGCTGCTTAGGGATCGTCATAAACAAAGCTGTTTGAGTTCTGCATAGCTGGGAAGTAAGCTTATCACATACCAGGGATCATGGATCAGTTTCAATACATTAAAATACTTGAAGAGGTCATGTTGCCTAATGCCAAAGAGGACATGCCCTTGAAATGGGGGTTCCAACAAGACAACAGCCCCAAACACACCAGTAAATGAGCAACATCTTGGTTCCAGAATCCAGACCAACAAGATTGACGTTATGGAGTGGCCATCCCAATCCCTGGACCTTAATCCAATAGAAAACTTGTGGGGTGACATCAAAAGTGCTGCTTGTGAGGCAAAAGCAAGAAATGCAGAAGAATTGTGGAATGTAAGAGGGACCAGAAGTTGGTGGACTCCATGCAACACAGATGTGCAGCAGTTCTCAGAAACACTGCTTATACAACTAAATATTAGTTCAGTCATTCAAAGGAAAGCAAAAACATTTTTCAGTTTATACAGTGAATGCTTGAGTTTATAAAGAAGAATGCAGACACTGCTATTTCTTGGAACAGCCTAATCAGAGGCGTAACTATAGAGGAAGCAGACCCTGCGGTTGCAGGGGGGCCCAGGAGTATAGGGGGCCCAGTGAGACCCTAATTAATTAGCAATTTTAATATATCTTGGTAAAATAGGCCAACTTATAAATAATTTGGGGCCCTAAATTTAATTTGCTATGGGGCCCAGTAACAACTAGTTACGCCACTGTGCCTAATATTCACTTTTCTTCACTTTCTGTAAAAGAATAACACAAATGTGATGCATATTTCCTCATGTTTTGATTCCCAATGCATTTGTGTATATGCAAATAAAAGTTATAATAAGGATTTTAAGCTTTATTCACTTTTAAACACACTGCTATTATTCTGAACACAACTGTATTTGCTGTTCTGGAAACTCCTTGAACTATGAGTGAATGGCTGATACATTGACGTTGCCCTATATCTGTAAATATATTATGAACTAAGAGGGTTCCTGTCCAAATCACACTGGAATGTATGAATGCAGAGAATGCAGACACAACATCACTACAGGAACAGTATCCAGTATTTCCCATGTTTCCAGGGACCAGAATAAACTAAAAACACAAAATGACAGCCCTCTTTACTCCCGGGTAATAAAACTGCCCCAGAGTGGATATTTCTACACTCTCCCTTGCCAATATAGTAACAAACACGGGCATGAAGAAGTCTCTGAACAGTGGGGTAACTAGATATTACTGGGCCCCATAGCAAATTAATTTTAGGGCCCCCAACATATCCAGAGGTTGCCCTATTTTATCAATATATGTTGAAATTGCCAATTAATTGGGCCTCACATGGCTCCCTATAACTCATGGGCCCCCTGCAGCCGCAGGATCTGCTTCCTCTGTAGTTGTGCCCCTGTCTCTGTATGCTTAGAGCCAGGGGGCACAGCTGTACCGGGCCTGGTGGCTTTTGAAGTGCGAAGGGGTCCCGGCGGTGTTAACTTCCTGGATTTGATGGCCCCCTTTGCGATTAATCAAAAGGTGTCGCCGCTGAATGGACCTGATACAGGTTATAAACCATTGCTTCAAGCAACGCTGGCAGCTGTGCCTGCGATTAGAGCTTTATTTTAATTGCGAGCATGCCATCCTGAAGGAAGAGCTTACGGCGCATTCCATTCGGTCAGGTTTCCCAGGAGCGCGTGTGATAAGATGATGCAGAAAGTGGGCATGGTAAGAAGCTGAGGGCTTGGAAGGAACTGAACGGTATCGCACAGTGGGTTCATCTACATGGGGGCAGACGGGATCTATCTATCTAGCTATGACAACAATTCCAACACTAGGGCAATGCCTGCCATGTGGCGGATTTTCTGGGAGAGTGATGTAGCGAAGAAAGTATGGCAGTGAATGAGTTGCCTTGTCTATTACATGTAATGGCCCTACAGCATATTTTGACATCACATGTTGTTTAATGTTACAAAAATTCATTCACTTGAACATGGAAAACTCTCTTTGCTCACAGCCCCTGCCCCCCATTATATCTGACCAATCATATTTCACTATGACAATGGGGGGGGGCCTTGGCCAGCAATTGCTTATTTTAACTTGTGTGTGAGGGGTCTGGCTACCAATGGTATTTAACTTGTTGGGGCCTATGGCCACCAACATTTTTTTTATAACATAACTGGAAGGGGGGCCTGGCCACCAATTGTTTTTTTTTTTTAAACTGATAGGGGGTTGGCCACCAATTCATTTTTTTAACCTGAAGGGATGCCTTGACTACCAATGGCTTTTTCTAACTTGTGGGGGAGGGATGTTTTTACTGTTTGAATGTGTGGCTTTTTTACTGTGGTGTGGGGTTGGCGGGATCAGGGGTGGGGCTTTGGATCGCGCTGGGTCAGAGACCAGGGGGCCCATAAAATTTTGTTGTCCTGGGCCCCGTGATTTCTGATGGCAGCTCTGCTTAGAGCATTTGTATCAGAATAACTTGCTTTACTGTATATATCTCTATTGTATGCCGGTCCTTCATTTTATAATAATATTCCTTTATTTGAACAGCCAGGAGACATGCAGAAGAACTGATTCCATGAACTGTTTAAGGTAAGAGAGACTACCGGTATCCCCATAACATGTATGGTTCCTTACAATCCATAGGCAGAAAACTAGGGATGCACCAAATTCAGGATTCGGTTTGGGATTTGACCAGGATTTGTTCTTTTTCAGCAGGATTCATCCAAATCCTTGTGCCCGGCCCAAGCAAATTCTAATTTCATACCTCCCAACATTTAGGAAACATTTAGGGCGCATATGCGCCGGCGTGCACACCGGTGTTTGCGCATGCACGCGGGGGGGGTCCGGAGGTTAGTAACCCGGTGCCCCCCCGACCCTGGTAATATGGATCTCCATACCATAATTATTTTGAAAATGTATTTAAATATTAATTACCCAATTGGATTGTTTTGCTTCCAATAAACTCATTACATAGCAGATAAGCTCTTTCGAATAGAATGGTGTTCCATAGAGCTCAGCTGTTATCTGCTATTTTACCTGTGCCATTTATATCTATTTCAGTTGCCTCCATTACTAGGGATGTCGCGGACTGTTCGCCGGCGAACTTGTCGTGCTCGCCGAATGTTCGCGAACGTCGCGCGACGTTCGCCATTTTGGGTTCTCTCACCCCAGACCAGCAGATACATGGCAGCCAATCAGGAAGCTCTCCCTCCTGGACCACCCCCACACCCCCTGGACCACTCCCCTTCCATATATAAACTGAAGCCCTGCAGCGTTTTTTCATTCTGCCTGTGTGTGCTTGGAAGAGCTAGTGTAGGGAGAGAGCTGTTAGTGATTTGAGGGACAGTTGATAGTAAGTTTGCTGGCTAGTAATCTACTTGATACTGCTCTGTATTGGAGGGACAGAACTCTGCAGGGATTTGAGGGACATTTTAGGTTAGGTAGCTTTGCTGGCTAGTAATCTACCTTCTACTGCAGTGCTCTGTATGTAGCTGCTGTGGGCACTGATCTCTTCTGATCTCATCTGCTGACTGCTGTAATAACCCAATAGTCCTTGTAAGGACTGCTTTTATTTTCTTTTTTGTTTTTTTACTTTGCTACTATAAGAGCCCAGTGCTATTAGTCTAGCTGTGTTGGGGAGTGGGACTGGTGTGCTACTGTGCTGCTCCTAGTAGTTCAGCAGCACCAACCCGAGTAATTTTTTTTTTTAATATACATATATATTTTTTTTATTTTACTTATCTTACTGTTCTTTAACGTGTCCAGTGCTGTTTGCTGTTCTTCATAGTAGTGCACCAATAGTAGTGCACTTGCAGGCATTATTTGCCCAGTGTGTTCTTCAAACAACTGCCATCTAGCTGTGTGAGCTTTTTCACATTCTGTCTAAATATCAATAATAATACCGTCTCCAGAACCACCACCCGAGTGACGTTTTTCAAGCAGCAATAATATATTCCGTATCCACTGCTGTAGTAGTGTATACGTTGACCTTGTAGGCATTGTTTGCCCAGTGTGTTCTTCAAACAACTGCCATCTAGCTGTGTGAGCTTTTTCACATTCTGTCTAAATATCAATAATAATACCGTCTCCAGAAACACCACCCGAGTGACGTTTTTCAAGCAGCAATAATATATTCCGTATCCACTGCTGTAGTAGTGTATACGTTGACCTTGTAGGCATTGTTTGCCCAGTGTGTTCTTCAAACAACTGCCATCTAGCTGTGTGAGCTTTTTCACATTCTGTCTAAATATCAATAATAATACCGTCTCCAGAAACACCACCCGAGTGACGTTTTTCAAGCAGCAATAATATATTCCGTATCCACTGCTGTAGTAGTGTATACGTTGACCTTGTAGGCATTGTTTGCCCAGTGTGTTCTTCAAACAACTGCCATCTAGCTGTGTGAGCTTTTTCACATTCTGTCTAAATATCAATAATAATACCGTCTCCAGAAACACCACCCGAGTGACGTTTTTCAAGCAGCAATAATATATTCCGTATCCACTGCTGTAGTAGTGTATACGTTGACCTTGTAGGCATTGTTTGCCCAGTGTGTTCTTCAAACAACTGCCATCTAGCTGTGTGAGCTTTTTCACATTCTGTCTAAATATCAATAATAATACCGTCTCCAGAACCACCACCCGAGTGACGTTTTTCAAGCAGCAATAATATATTCCGTATCCACTGCTGTAGTAGTGTATACGTTGACCTTGTAGGCATTGTTTGCCCAGTGTGTTCTTCAAACAACTGCCATCTAGCTGTGTGAGCTTTTTCACATTCTGTCTAAATATCAATAATAATACCGTCTCCAGAACCACCACCCGAGTGACGTTTTTCAAGCAGCAATAATATATTCCGTATCCACTGCTGTAGTAGTGTATACGTTGACCTTGTAGGCATTGTTTGCCCAGTGTGTTCTTCAAACAACTGCCATCTAGTTGTGTGAGCTTTTTCACATTCTGTCTAAATATCAATAATAATACCGTCTCCAGAACCACCACCCGAGTGACGTTTTTCAAGCAGCAATAATATATTCCGTATCCACTGCTGTAGTAGTGTATACGTTGACCTTGTAGGCATTGTTTGCCCAGTGTGTTCTTCAAACAACTGCCATCTAGCTGTGTGAGCTTTTTCACATTCTGTCTAAATATCAATAATAATACCGTCTCCAGAAACACCACCCGAGTGACGTTTTTCAAGCAGCAATAATATATTCCGTATCCACTGCTGTAGTAGTGTATACGTTGACCTTGTAGGCATTGTTTGCCCAGTGTGTTCTTCAAACAACTGCCATCTAGCTGTGTGAGCTTTTTCACATTCTGTCTAAATATCAATAATAATACCGTCTCCAGAAACACCACCCGAGTGACGTTTTTCAAGCAGCAATAATATATTCCGTATCCACTGCTGTAGTAGTGTATACGTTGACCTTGTAGGCATTGTTTGCCCAGTGTGTTCTTCAAACAACTGCCATCTAGCTGTGTGAGCTTTTTCACATTCTGTCTAAATATCAATAATAATACCGTCTCCAGAACCACCACCCGAGTGACGTTTTTCAAGCAGCAATAATATATTCCGTATCCACTGCTGTAGTAGTGTATACGTTGACCTTGCAGGCATTGTTTCAATTTGTTTGCCCAGTGTGTTCTTCAAACAACTGCCATCTAGCTGTGTGAGCTTTATCACATTCTGTCTAAATATCAATAATAATACCATCTCCAGAACCACCACCCGAGTGACGTTTTTCAAGCAGCAATAATATATTCCGTATCCACTGCTGTAGTAGTGTATATGTTGACCTTGCAGGCATTGTTTCAATTTGTTTGCCCAGTGTGTTCTTCAAACAACTGCCATCTAGCTGTGTGAGCTTTTTCACATTCTGTCTAAATATCAATAATAATACCGTCTCCAGAACCACCACCCGAGTGACGTTTTTCAAGCAGCAATAATATATTCCGTATCCACTGCTGTAGTAGTGTATACGTTGACCTTGCAGGCATTGTTTCAATTTGTTTGCCCAGTGTGTTCTTCAAACAACTGCCATCTAGCTGTGTGAGCTTTTTCACATTCTGTCTAAATATCAATAATAATACCGTCTCCAGAACCACCACCCGAGTGACGTTTTTCAAGCAGCAATAATATATTCCGTATCCACTGCTGTAGTAGTGTATACGTTGACCTTGTAGGCATTGTTTGCCCAGTGTGTTCTTCAAACAACTGCCATCTAGCTGTGTGAGCTTTTTCACATTCTGTCTAAATATCAATAATAATACCGTCTCCAGAAACACCACCCGAGTGACGTTTTTCAAGCAGCAATAATATATTCTGTATCCACTGCTGTAGTAGTGTATACGTTGACCTTGTAGGCATTGTTTGCCCAGTGTGTTCTTCAAACAACTGCCATCTAGCTGTGTGAGCTTTTTCACATTCTGTCTAAATATCAATAATAATACCGTCTCCAGAAACACCACCCGAGTGACGTTTTTCAAGCAGCAATAATATATTCCGTATCCACTGCTGTAGTAGTGTATACGTTGACCTTGTAGGCATTGTTTGCCCAGTGTGTTCTTCAAACAACTGCCATCTAGCTGTGTGAGCTTTTTCACATTCTGTCTAAATATCAATAATAATACCGTCTCCAGAAACACCACCCGAGTGACGTTTTTCAAGCAGCAATAATATATTCCGTATCCACTGCTGTAGTAGTGTATACGTTGACCTTGTAGGCATTGTTTGCCCAGTGTGTTCTTCAAACAACTGCCATCTAGCTGTGTGAGCTTTTTCACATTCTGTCTAAATATCAATAATAATACCGTCTCCAGAACCACCACCCGAGTGACGTTTTTCAAGCAGCAATAATATATTCCGTATCCACTGCTGTAGTAGTGTATACGTTGACCTTGCAGGCATTGTTTCAATTTGTTTGCCCAGTGTGTTCTTCAAACAACTGCCATCTAGCTGTGTGAGCTTTATCACATTCTGTCTAAATATCAATAATAATACCATCTCCAGAACCACCACCCGAGTGACGTTTTTCAAGCAGGCAATAATATATTCCGTATCCACTGCTGTAGTAGTGTATATGTTGACCTTGCAGGCATTGTTTCAATTTGTTTGCCCAGTGTGTTCTTCAAACAACTGCCATCTAGCTGTGTGAGCTTTTTCACATTCTGTCTAAATATCAATAATAATACCGTCTCCAGAACCACCACCCGAGTGACGTTTTTCAAGCAGCAATAATATATTCCGTATCCACTGCTGTAGTAGTGTATACGTTGACCTTGCAGGCATTGTTTCAATTTGTTTGCCCAGTGTGTTCTTCAAACAACTGCCATCTAGCTGTGTGAGCTTTTTCACATTCTGTCTAAATATCAATAATAATACCGTCTCCAGAACCACCACCCGAGTGACGTTTTTCAAGCAGCAATAATATATTCCGTATCCACTGCTGTAGTAGTGTATACGTTGACCTTGTAGGCATTGTTTGCCCAGTGTGTTCTTCAAACAACTGCCATCTAGCTGTGTGAGCTTTTTCACATTCTGTCTAAATATCAATAATAATACCGTCTCCAGAACCACCACCCGAGTGACGTTTTTCAAGCAGCAATAATATATTCCGTATCCACTGCTGTAGTAGTGTATACGTTGACCTTGCAGGCATTGTTTCAATTTGTTTGCCCAGTGTGTTCTTCAAACAACTGCCATCTAGCTGTGTGAGCTTTTTCACATTCTGTCTAAATATCAATAATAATACCGTCTCCAGAACCACCACCTGAGTGACGTTTTTCAAGCAGCAATAATATATTCCATATCCCCTGCTGTAGTAGTGTATACGTTGACCTTGCAGGCATTGTTTCAATTTGTTTGCCCAGTGTGTTCTTCATTTTCAAACAACTGCCATCTAGCTGTGTGAGCTTTTTCACAATCTGTCTAAATATCAATAATAATACCGTCTCCAGAAACACCACCTGAGTTGTTGTTGTTGTTGTTTGAAAAATAATGCCAGGCAAAGGCAGGCCGCCACGCAGAGGCACTAGGGGCTGTGCTGCTATGCTATCCTGTGGCCCTAGGAAATTGCCCAGTTTTAAAAAGGCAATGACCCTGAACTCCCAAAATGCTGAAGAGGTAGTTGACTGGCTTACACAGCACACCCCATCCTCTACCGTTTCTAACTTTACCACAACATCCTCATCCTCCACTGCTATGTGCACCCCACGTAACACTTCCTCCACCACCGGCGCCCCTTCTTCACTGGAGTTAGAGGAGTTATTTTCACATGAGTTTCTTGAACTGAGTGATGCGCAACCATTATTGGCAGAAGAAGATGAAGGAGATGAGGACGTTACACCAGATTTAATTCTGGCAGAGAACACAACAGAGATGGACATAATGAGTGATGAGGAGGTCCCGCTGCTGCTTCCTTCTGTGAGCTGTTAGAAGAAATTGATGCATCTGAGGAGAATGATGATGAGGAGATTGATGTTTTGTGGGTGCCCAGTAGAAGAGAGCAAGAGGAGGATAGTTCAGATGGAAAGACGGAGAGTCAGAGAGGCAGGAGGAGAATAAGACTTAGAAGAAGCAGGGAGGACAGCTCGCAGGGAACAGTAGGGCAACAACATGTATCGCCACCTGTGGTCAGCCGGCCAACGCACCCGCCATTGCCGCCAACGCCGCCAACTTCTACTGTTACCGCCAGATTGCCAGCTTCAAAAGGTCAGCAGTGTGGGATTTTTTTAATGTGTGTGCCTCTGACAAAAGCGTTGTAATTTGCAATGAGTGCAGTCAGAAACTGAGTCTTGGGAAGCCCAACAGCCACATAGGTACAACTTCTATGCGAAGGCACATGAACGGCAAGCACAAAGCACTTTGGGAGCAACACCTCAAAGGCAACAGACAAACTAAAAGCCACCCTCCTTCTGGTCCAGCATCTTACTGCTCTACCTCTGCTGTCCTTGACCCGTCCGAACCACCCTCCACTCCGCCTTCCACCTTGACCACCAGTTCCCATTCCCAGTCATCTGCCCCCAGCCAAGTTTCTGTGAGGGCCATGTTTGAGCGTAAGAAGCCAATGTCTGCGAGTCACCCCCTTGCCCGGCGTCTGACAGCTGGCTTGTCTGCACTCTTAGCCCGCCAGCTTTTACCATACCAGCTGGTGGACTCTGAGGCCTTCCGCAAATTTGTAGCAATTGGGACACCGCAGTGGAAGGTACCCAGCCACAATTTTTTTTCAAAAAAGGGAATACCACACCTGTACCACCATGTGCAGAGCCAAGTCACCGCATCTCTGTCACTTAGTGTTGGGCCAAAGGTCCATATGACTACTGACGCATGGTCCTCCAAGCATGGTCAGGGCAGGTATGTCACCTACACTGCCCACTGGGTGAACTTGGTAATGGCTGGGAAGCAGGGAATGTGTAGAACAGTGGAGTTGGTGTCACCACCACGGATTGCACGCGGTTTTGCCACCACCTCTACTCCTCCTTCGCTCTCTACCTCGTCTTCTTCCTCTTCTTCCTCCTCTGCTGCTGGGTCCTCCTCCTCCACACCTGTGCACCCCCAGCTCCCCCTAGGCTATTCGACGTGCCAGGTACGCCGTTGTCATGCTGTCTTGGGGATGACGTGCCTGGAAAGCAGAAACCATACCGGATCTGTACTCCTGTCATCTCTGCAGTCACAGGCCGATCGGTGGCTGACCCCACACCAACTGAAGATCGGAAAAGTGGTGTGTGACAACGGAAGCAATCTGTTGGCAGCACTGAGACTGGGCAATTTAACACATGTGCCCTGCATGGCACATGTTCTGAATTTAATAGTCCAACGTTTTGTCTCGAAGTACCCAGGATTCCAGGACGTTCTCAGGCAGTCCAGGAAGGTGTCGGCCCATTTCAGACGTTCCTACACAGCCATGGCATGCCTTGCTGACATTCAGCAACGGTACAACATGCCAGTCAGGCGTTTAATTTGCGACAGCCAGACTCGCTGGAATTCAACACTCCTCATGTTGCAACAACAAAGAGCCGTCAATGAATACCTGTTTGAACTGGGTGGTAGGACTGGATCTGCAGAGCTGGGGATTTTTTTCCCACGTTACTGGGTGCTTATGCGCGATGCCTGCAGGCTCATGCGCCCTTTTGAAGAGGTTACAAACATGGTCAGTCGCACCGAAGGCACCATCAGCGACCTAATACCCTTTGCTTTCTTCCTGGAGCGTGCCGTGCGACGAGTGACAGATGAGGCTGTAGACCAGCGTGACGAGGAGCAGGAAGCGCACGATTTCTGGTCGGAATCACCAGAACGAGCCCAGGCACCTGCTGCAACGCAGGGAGAGGTGTCAGAAGTGGAGTCAGAGGAGGAAGGTGGCTTTGTGGAGGAGGAGGACCAACAGAAGCAGGCTTCCCAGGGGGCTTGTGGTGACCTTTTGGGGACCCCTGGTCTTGTACGTGGCTGGGGGGAGGAGACCGTGGATGATGTAGTCCTTGATAACGAGGAAGCGGAGATGGATACCTCTGCATCCAACCTTGTGAGAATGGGGTCTTTCATGCTGTCATGCCTGTTGAAGGACCCCCGTATCAAGAGGCTTAAGGAGAAGGACCTGTACTGGGTCGCAACGCTACTAGACCCTCGGTACAAGCATAAAGTGGCAGAAATGTTACCAACGTACCACAAATCCGAAAGGATGCTGCATTTACAAACCAGCCTGCAAAACATGTTGTACAATGCTTTTAAGGGTGATGTCACTTCAGGAACTCATCAACATTCCAGGGGCAGAGGTGCCAGTAATCCTGCCACGAGCGCACCTGCAAGGACAAAGCACTTTGGCCACTCTGTAACGTCAGACATGCAAATGTTTTTCAGTCCAAGGCAGCGCCAGAACCCTTATGGATCCACCCTCAAAGAACACCTCGACCGGCATTAACTGCAGGTATCGACACTCTGAGGAGCGATGAACCCCTGGACTACTGGGTGCGCAGGCTTGATCTGTGGCCAGAGCTGTCACAATTTGCCATGAACCTCTTGTCTTGCCCCGCCTCAAGTGTCCTCTCAGAAAGAACCTTCAGTGCAGCAGGAGGGATTGTAATTGAGAAGAGAACTCGCCTAGGTCACAAAAGTGTGGATTACCTGACCTTTATTAAAATGAACGAGGCGTGGATCTCAGAGGGTTACTGCACGCCGGAAGACTTGTTCTAACTCCCCATGCAGCTGTCCTTCTCTGCACGCCTCATGACTCCACACACAGCTGTCCTTTAGCGTCCTCCTCCCTCCGCCACCGTTACAAACTAGGGTGCAAACCCTACTGGTTTCATTTGAATCCAGGTAAATCCTGAGTTTTTCTGGCCTCTGTGCTTCAGTGGCTGCAACCAAAAAAATTAATATTTCAGCATTTATATGGCATATTTTTCTGGCCTCTGTGCTTCAGTGGCTGCGACAAAAAAAATGAATATTTTCAGCATTTATATGGAATATTTTTTCTGGCCTCTGTGCTTCAGTGGCTGCGACAATTTTTTTTTATATTTTCAGCATTTATATGGCATATTTTTTCTGGCCTCTGTGCTGCAGTGGCTGCCGACAAAAAAAAAGAATATTTTCAGCATTTATATGGCATATTTTTTCTGGCCTCTGTGCTTCAGTGGCTGCGACCAAAAAAATGACTATTTTCAGCATTTATATGGCATATTTTTTCTGGCCTCTGTGCTTCAGTGGCTGCGACAAAAAAAATGACTATTTTTAGCATTTATATGGCATATTTTTTCTGGCCTCTGTGCTTCAGTGGCTGCGACCAAAAAAAATTCATATTTTCAGCATTTATATGGCATATTTTTTCTGGCCTCTGTGCTTCAGTGGCTGCGACAAAAAAAGGACTATTTTTAGCATTTATATGGCATATTTTTTCTGGCCTCTGTGCTTCAATGGCTGCGACCAAAAAAAATTCATATTTTCAGCATTTATATGGCATATTTTTTCTGGCCTCTGTGCTTCAGTGGCTGCGACAAAAAAAAATTCATATTTTCAGCATTTATATGGCATATTTTTTCTGGCCTCTGTGCTTCAGTGGCTGCGACAAAAAAAATGACTATTTTTTAGCATTTATATGGCATATTTTTCTGGCCTCTGTGCTTCAGTGGCTGCGACCAAAAAAAATTCATATTTTCAGCATTTATATAGCATATTTTTTCTGGCCTCTGTGCTTCAGTGGCTGCGACAAAAAAAAATTATATTTTTAGCATTCATATGGCATATTTTTTCTGGCCTCTGTGCTTCAGTGGCTGTGACAAAAAAAAATTCATATTTTCAGCATTTATATGGCATATTTTTTCTGGCCTCTGTGCTTCAGTGGCTGCGACAAAAAAAAATGACTATTTTTAGCATTTATATGGCATATTTTTTCTGGCCTCTGTGCTTCAGTGGCTGCGACCAAAAAAATTCATATTTTCAGCATTTATATGGCATATTTTTTCTGGCCTCTGTGCTTCAGTGGCTGCGACAAAAAAAATTATATTTTTAGCATTCATATGGCATATTTTTTCTGGCCTCTGTGCTTCAGTGGCTGCCGACAAAAAAAAATTATATTTTTAGCATTCATATGGCATATTTTTTCTGGCCTCTGTGCTTCAGTGGCTGCGACAAAAAAAAATTATATTTTTAGCATTCATATGGCATATTTTTTCTGGCCTCTGTGCTTCAGTGGCTGCGACAATTTTTTTTTATATTTTTAGCATTCATATGGCATATTTTTTCTGGCCTCTGTGCTTCAGTGGCTGCGACAAAAAAAACATAATTTTTCAGGAAAGTACACATGCCTAATTTTTCAGGGTTCTGCAACAGTGGCAAAATCGCATCTTTATGGTCACCGCAGGTGATCAATAAAGTAGACCAAAACTGGGCCCACACTGCAGAATCAGTGTTTTTTGGTTCACTTCACTGTACATTGAATTACCTCTGCCTGACCGTGCACGTGCGCACAAGCACGGTGACTGCTAAACACACCACTACAGAAATATTGCCACCAACAGGACGAACATCCTGGAGGTGACAAGCTCAACTAGTAATTAACAAACTATTATTTGCTCACTTGACGGTATCATTCATTAAAGCTCTTTGCGTTTTTTTGCGTTGCAGTAAGCGCCGCATTTCGTCTTTGCGTGTGAACAGGCTGTAACCTTTACACGACTTGATTGGCATGTAGACGCCGGACGTTTTAAAGCAGTTTATTACACAGGTTTAGAAATGTAGTGTGATTTCTGCCCTTTACAGCACAAAACGCAGCACTGTGTGAACAATGTATTTTTCAGATACATTTTTGCCCTTGATCCCCCTCTGGCATGCCACTGTCCAGGTCGTTGCACCCTTTAAACAACTTTAAAATCATTTTTCTGGCCAGAAATGTCTTTTTTAGCTTTTAAAATTCGCCTTCCCATTGAAGTCTATGGGGTTCGCGACGTTCGCGAACCGTTCGCATTTTTGACGCAAGTTCGCGAATATGTTCGTGAACTTTTTTTCCGACGTTCGCTACATCCCTATCCATTACTACACAGCAGTTTGTTTATATAAACTGTAGTAGTTTTTCCGAAGCAAACACACCAGTTTTACCAGTGCAGAGGAACACTTTATTATACTTATATTACTTTAAAGGGATTGTTCAGCATTAGTAAAATGTCGAGAGTGATATTCTGAGACAATTTGCAATTGGTTTACTTTTAATATTTGTGCTGTTTCCATCTTGTACATGGAACATGACTTCTGAGTGGGTAGGACTTGTGGAATAGTGTAGCAGAGAACCTAACCTGGTTAGGGTGAAAGTGACATTCCTATTTTACACATGAATCCCAGCATCATACACTATAATGGGCTATGTGCAATTGCAAGAGCTGCACCTCATTGAGAAAAGAGCACATTTGATTGGAGCAAAGTGCAAAAAATGGATGCAGGAGGGACATCTGTTTCTGCACCTTGTCCCGTTTTGTAAATCAGACTCACGGTTTCCATGGGTAGGCTTGTAATGTTATTTTTGATTGGCTGTTTTTGCAGGATGCTGATAGAGAGTGAGGAACGTTCATCTTATGACCGGGTGCAAGAATTCATTGACACCGATCACACCCACCCAAACCGCTTTACTGTAAGTGTCTGCTCTTTCTATTGACCTACCTACCTCCTGCGTTTAAAGTAGCTTTTCTTGATTATATGAATTGAGAAAACAGAAGGAGCTTACTAAGCAAATACATTAGCAATTATTCTCTAAGAAAACTATAAGAAACTGCCTTTTTACCCTTTCCTTACAGCTTTCTCTACTAAATGTGTGTATAATGACATGATGCCATTCATGTGTTCTGTGTGCATATTTTGATACTGTGTGTTTTTAATAAAATAAGTATGTTGTACCAAGTCAACCACTAATAGGGGATGAAAAAAAGTCATACCCTTTATGGAATGGACTATAAATATACAGCCTCATGTAAAATTGCCCAGAATGCACTTTTTGCAGTTTACATGAATTCCATTTTTCATTTTATTTCCATGATATTTGCAGTTCTACCCTGTTACAGGGCAACTTTTTTGAAATAAAAAAATAACAAAAATGTTACAGGGCAACCCTTTTGAAATAAAAAAATAACAAAAGTGGTATAAATGTGATACCTTTAAATACCTTTATTGGCTAACTAATATAATCATAGAAAGCTTTTAGAACATTTTAGTTCCCTTTTCATGCTGTTTACCTTGTAGGCAAAGTTGCTGTCCTGTGTTAGCAAGTAACAAAAAAAGGAACTAAAAATGTTCTGAAAGCTTGCTTTGATTACTATATAGCTATATTAGTTAGCCAAAAAAGGTATTTAAAGGTATCACCTTTATACCACTTTTGTTATTTTTTTATTTCAAAAGGGTTGCCCTGTAACATTTTTAGTGGCTAACACCATACAGCAACTTTACCTGCAGTTCTACACTGCTAATACCATGGATTTGTAACAGGAGTGCCCCAGTGCTGTTATAAAGTACTGATGCAGGTGGCGTCTCCAGGGGCTCTGTTCTATCAGTTTTCTTACAAAGAGGTATAGAAATGAACAGGTAGGTGTCAGGAGACCCCCCCCCCCCCCCGTATCAGAAGCTTCAGAAAAGGGCACTCCTGCTAGAATTCATGATGTTAGCAGATACAAAAAACTGTTAATATCATGAGCACTAAAATGAAGATATAAATCATGAACACTGCAAAAGAATTCAGTGCTATAGGTTATTGTACTGTACCAGTTTACCAGCTTATATATTTTCTCTTCTGACTTACAGCAAGCAGAGGTAAGGGGAAAAGTGGCCCCTCAGTTATTTTTTTTATGCTGGGATCCTGTGGGTATGTCAGCATCATGTGTATTGCTAGGATCATGTGTATTAATTAACTGGGAGACTACACTATTATACTGAATCCATGGAGCAGGGCTGGGACCCTTGCCCAAAATTTTCACCAGGTCCCATAGACTACATCTTCTTCAATTAAATGTCATATTTCTTTCCTTCGCCTTTTTCCTAAACCTGTTTAATATCATTTACACCCCTAGGCTTTTGCATTGTACTATTTTTAGCAATTTTCTTTGATGTTCTGCTTCCTTCCCTTACGAATCAAGTGAAACACAGAAAGCTGTAGTATAGTGATATGAAGCCAAAATCCAATATAGTCACAGCTGGAGGGCACGGATACTCCCTCAAATGGCCACAAGAGGGCAGTGTAATACTCAGTGTATTATTCTTCATCTGCATTAAAAGGGTTGTAACACCTTTCTAAAAATGCTCTGATCTGATCCCTAAGATAAGGGAAGCTTGTTACCCCAAATTGCTTTAATTTAGGCCTTTAGTATATGCCAAATACTAATTTTGACTATTAGTAATTTATTAACTTTATAGGTGCAATTAGCATGTAAACTCCTGAACCCACCTATTGCCTCCTGCAGCTAACTGGTATTTTAACATTTCACACTGGACATTTGGTTTTAATGTAACATTAAAGGTTATGTTTTAATTTAATCACTTCACATACGTTTCGGAGTGTTTGGATGGGAGGGTGCAGATATATGGGCCATTTCTTTAATTTCTCCTTTTGTTACATGTTCAACTATTTGACCCTGCACACCATCCCCTGTGTTTGATGGGCGGTGCTCCCCAACTACTAACTTCGCAACGATCACAGAAGCCTCATATTAACTACCTCAAGGTGGCTATATCAGGAAAGGGCTTCTAGTTGCGTGACCTTGCTAAAAGAGCAGATCTTCAAGTGTAGGACTAGCTGAAAGGAGAACTAAACCCTAAAAATGAATATGCCGAAAAATGCCATATAGCAGCAATGATCCAGAACTTCAAACTTGTCACAGGGGGTCACCATCTTGGAAAGTGTCTGTGACACTCACATGCTCAGTGGGTTCTGAGCAGCTGTTGAGAAGCTAAGCATAGGGGTCATCACAATTTATCAAGCAGAAAATGAGCTTGTCCTGTAATATGAGCTGATGCCATGTAGATAATTATCTGTACTAATTACTAATCTGTCATATATTGAGACATTTATATTTTGTACGTTCAGTATATTGTGAGTGGGTCCCTTAACTCAGTAAGTGACAGCAGCACAGAGCATGTGCAGTGAAAAGAAGATGGGGAGCTACTGATGAAAGCCTGGTGGACCTGAAACGTTATCATCCAGCATGCTGCACCAGTCATAATTTAAAGGGGTTGTTCACCTTTAAATACATTTTTAGTATGATATAGACAGTGATATTATGAGACAATTTGCAATTGTTTTTCATTTTTATTATTTGTGAGTTATTTAGCTTTTTTTTCAGCAGCTCTCCAGTTTGCATTTTCAGCAGTCTGGTTGCTAGGGTCCAAATTATCCTAGCAACCATGCCTTGATTTTAATAAGAGACTGGAATATGAATAGCGGAGGGACTAAATAGAAAGATGAGTAATATAAAGTAGCAATAACAATTAATGTGTAGCCTTACAGAGCATTTGTTTTTAGATCGGGGTCAGTGACCAATGAACAATGAAAAAGTTGCTTAGAATTGGCCATTCCATAACATACTAAAAGTTAATTTAAAGGTGAACCACCCCTTTAATTTTGCTAGTTTTTTTCTGCATAGTAAAGCCATTCCAACTGACTGTATGCCCTTATGGGATTAGTGTAACCCATTTGTAGTATTCATTTTCTTGCTAAAAACACATACACAATGTTCTGTTCCATGGCAGAGCTACAGCTGTCCCCCGCCAGCAGGGAATTTGGGTTCTGCTCGAGCAGGAGTAAAGAAGTATATCCCTTAGTTACAGAGCAACAGCAACCACATTTATACAATGGCCATGGAATCAATAGCACCAGATTCACATACACAATATTTAGACACGGCTTTGAATAATGACATCATCAAATTACCACCACAGAACAAAAAAAAACCCCAATATTCATTAACTGATGACAAGCGGTGACAGCACCAGATTAATTCACTGACTGAAAGGGTATGGGCAGCACCAGATTAATTCACCGCTGTGGCAACACCAGATAAATAAGCGACTAAGGGAATGCACAAATACAAATCAATTTACTAGCATGAAGCACAAAGCGAGACGGATTAATCTACCGACTATGGGGTTAGACAGCATGAGATTAACTGGAGGCAGCTGGGAAAAGACTGCAGCACCAGATTAATTTACTCATGCTGAGAACAGCAAGGGCCATATGATTGACCTCATCGGGGACCCATCTCCAAAACAAATGACTCAAAATATAGGCTTTCTTACAGAAACAAAGATGGCATCCCTTCCCCTTGCCCTCCCAGTAGTTCCACCACTGTTCAGTGTTGTTTAAATATTTTACCCCAGGATTCCTGTTGTTATAGTTAGGGCTAGGGTTGCCGCCTGTCCTGTTTTCAAACAGACAGCCAAGGTTTTTAAGGGGCTGTCTGGTTTAAAACCACCTGCTTCAACATTGTTAAAACCTGCCCCACCATCACATACGGTAACTCCAAACTGTCCAGTTCTTCACTGGACAGTCCCGATTTTGAAAGCTCGACCCATAGTCCCAGATTGTTACTGAAATGTCCTGACTTTCTCTTTGATCTCCTGCACTGAACAGCGAGAAAAATAAACAAAGTTTCTAAAATTTAATTGGCTTTTGCCAGAGACCTTTGTAGCAATTTAAGATAAGCTAAGAAACAATTGTAACAGTTTAAGCAGGTCTATTGGAAAAACGGTGACTTGCAACATAAAGGGCAATTCACCAATTTGCCTCAGAGGGGGGAAAAATTCCTTCCTGACTCCAAAATGGCAATCGGACCAGTCCCTAGATCAACTCGTACTATGAGCTATCTTCCATAACCCTGTATTCCTTCACTTGTTAAACACCATCCAACCCCTTCTTAAAGCTATCTAATGTATCAGCCTGTACCACTGATTCAGGGAGAGAATTCCACATCTTAACAACTCTCACTGTAAAAACAACCCTTCTGGATATTTATACTGTACCAATTTGGTACTGGAGGCAGGAAGGACTGAACAATGTCAAGCGCAAATATACAGAACTGAAATGAGCAGTCTTTGATACAAGTGCCTTTAAGGAATGGGGGTTTTGGCGCAACTCAATACTCTCCCCGTCCGCCACCTTCAAATGCCGGCTTCCGGCTTTAT